>NC_085007.1:465425-495425 GCF_963854185.1 Sardina pilchardus
CACACACACACACACACACACACACATACACACAGAGAGACTGACCTGAGACCAGCAGTGTTGTCATTAGAAGTAGAGTCATTACTGACGGGCCTGAGGAGAGAAGATTATTACACTGGAAACACTGGAAAAAATCAACAATCAGCATCTCTCTCCCACTCACTTCCTGTTAGTCTCTTCGCTATCCTATCACTGCGCTGGTTATAGCTCACTAGCCAGCTGATTTCACCCATAGGTTGAGTTGGTTATAGCTCATGCACTAACCAGCTGATTTCACCCATAGGTTGAGTTGGTTATAGCTCATGCACTAACTAACCAGCTGATTTCACCCATAGGTTGAGTTGGTTATAGCTCATGCATTAACCAGCTGATTTCACCCATAGGTTGAGTTGGTTATACTGTAGCTCATGCACTAACCAGCTGATTTCACCCATATGTTGAGTTGGTTCTAGCTCATGCACTAACCAGCTGGGGGTTCTATTCTTGGAACATACAGTGGGTACGGGTTGAGAATGCACCTTCTCCCGCGGGACTCCCGAAGAGATCCCGCAGACCGTCAAGCCGATTTTTTTCGAGGCTAAGGCAATGTACCCAAACAACCACCAGGTGGCAGAAAGTTTCATCCCGCATTTCAAAATGATGAAGACCGCATATCCGTCAATAGTCGACTCCTTAATCTCATTTAATCATTACAATGAAGGTGATGACTGGCGAAATTATTCAAACGACGTTTCAATGAACCATTGTTGAAATGAATGAAAATGGTTATAGAAAATCGCCTACAGCCTAACGCCGACACAGCTGATTCTTTGATTGATTAAGCTGTTTTGATGTAGGGGATGAGTAAACTGGCGCGCTACAAACATGTTACCAATCAAATGTAATATTAGTAGGACTAGCCTACTTAGACACTTTAGTCATAGGCAACGTTGCCATGTTAATTTGGGCTAGAAGTGCTTGCTTGTGGTGGCGCTCCTGTCCGCTGCTTCTCCCGAATTGTGTGGCAAATTTGTCAGCAATCAGCTTAAATGTCAAATCATATTTATATCTCTTTGTCGCCATGGTATTGGGGGAAACGCGGAGAAACGAGACGGTCAGTCCTCGTATTTTTTCTTCGCGTTTCGTTATAAGAAATAGGTAATAGTTAGTAAGCGCTTACTCATATAGACCAGGGGTCTTCAACCTTTTTCAGCCCAAGGACCCCTTGGCTGTGAGAGAGACTGAGCACGGACCCCCACACCTGGCACACCTCAAATCATGCCTATCATTTGAACCGTCAGTCATTAGTGCCTACATGCATGCACGTACGCGCACGCACACACACGAACGCACACATTCTAAACATAAGTTATTATTAACAGGGGGGTAACTGCTTTATACAACTCGTTTCTGATAATTCTTTACATAGTGTTGCATAAACTCGCCCTATAATAGAATGAATGTCACAAGGGTCAACTAAGGTGGATATGTAAGGGATAATCAACGACGCACCGTGCGTTTCTAGGAAAATAATGCACGTTTTAAGTGTTAATAAGGTCCCGACGCCGCAGGCATTATTGCAGTGCATTATTTTATAAACGCACGGCGCGGAGTTGATTATCCCGTTTATACCACTGCTACTGTCATTTTCGTTTATAGGCTATTGCCGCTGTCTTAGATACAACGTTGCTGTGTTTACCGTACATTCACATTGGCGAATTAATATTCAAGTGTGAGAAGCTCCGCTTTAACCCTCTCTGGTGATATAAATTCAGCTAAATTCAGGCAAAGCTTCATTTGCTCAACCTGATACAGACAGAGAGCCTCTGCATCTTGTGTAAATATAACTTGTCTTACACAAGGAAACACAAGATTATCGTTATCGTTTCATTTTGATGGTATGACATCGCGGAGAACGTTGGATTAATGAATTCACGCAGAACGCCTTGACCCCCGGTTGAAGACCCATGATATAGACTATAACTCAGGGACAGGTGCAAAACCACCAACTGGGATGGATCGAAGGGCAAGCAAGCACTGCCACACAACGTGAAGGCCTTTATGTTGTCAACACTAAACAGAAAGTTTCCTACGATGGGGAGAAGTGGCCGCAAGGACTGCATCGATAAGATCAACGAATGCCTTCGCAAGCCCCGAAACTCCGGTGATACATTTTCTTTCCTTTAATTCAATAAAAAAATGTTTATCTGAAGAACTTTTCCGAGGTTGTCTTGTCTACCAAATCCTAAACTTAAATAGCGTAAACATTTTATCTTATGAAAAAACTCTTAGGGGGAACAGTTAGGCAGCCCTTCCTCCATATAGTAGGCCTATAGGCAATTTATTAGAGGGGTCAAAAAAACTCATAAAGTAGGCTAGCCTGCTACTTTTTCCAGACTAAATGTGTCACTTTAGTGATTGGCTCTTTCAAATGCAAATGAGGTGGATGGGCTTTTGAATGGGCCTGCTGCAGGTGAGAGGACAAATCCTAAGAATTTGTTGTTTTTACAAAGTGCCATTATCATTGGCATATTCTCTTAAAACAATACATAAGTTTAGAGCGAACGTTTCAACTATGTTTGCCATGGTAGAGAAAAACACTCAAATAAAACAATAGCCTAAAAAACTAGATGTACCGCAAAGCGATACACAATATGACCGCCGCTCAGTCCTGCACATTCTCTCCGCAAATATCAATCACGCTTGTGTTTCCATCGCCTACTCCATCCCTACTGCAACTTTTATGTATGTAAATGCATACACAGGCACACACTCACACACACACACACACACACACACACACACAAACACACACACACAGGCACACCCAGAGAGAGAGAGAGAGAAAGAGAGAACACACACAGAATACACACAGATAACACAGACACAGAGAGATAGAGAGAGAGAGAGAGAGAGAGAGAGAGAAAGAAAGAGAACACACACAGAACATGAGCGCTACATGAGCGGGTAAAAGTTAGCAGCGGGTTTGATATTCGCTGGATATTCGTTTTTGAAAGACATTTTCTCATTCTGATTGCTGACATTTTCTCATTCTGATTGCTGTAGTAGTTGCCAATGGTAGTCTGCTACTTACTACAGGTAACGTTTTGCTGATATCTGACATTATGGTGAAACAGTACACATTTAAAGTTTTAGAATAGGCACCAAAAATTTGCAAAAATATATTTTCTCATTCTGATTGCTGTAGTAGTTGCCAATGGTAGTCTGCTACTTACTACAGGTGAGGTTTTGCTGATATATGACATTATGGTGACACAATACGCATTTAAATGTTTAAAATAAGCACCAAAAATCAATACATATATATTTTCTCATTCTGATTGCTGTAGTCGTTGCCAATGGTAGTCTGCTACTTACTACAGGTGAGGTTTTACTGATACCTGCCATTGTGGTGACACAGTACGCATTTAAATGTTTAAAATATGCACCAAAAATCAAGAAATATAAAAAATGCACCAAAAATCAATGAATATATATTTTCTCATTCTTATTGCTGTAGTAGTTGCCAATGGTAGTCTGCTACTTACTACAGGTGAGGTTTTGCTGATACCTGCCATTGTGGTGACACAGTACGCATTTAAATGTTTAAAATATGCACCAAAAATCAATAAATAAATATTTTCTCATTCTGATTGCTGTAGTAGTTGTCATTGGTAGTCTGCTACTTACTACAGGTGAGGCTTTGCTGATATCTGCCATTATGGTGAAACAGTACACATTTAAATGTTTGAAATATGCACCGAGAATCAATATATGTTCTCATTCTGATTGCTGTAGTTGCCATTGGTAGTCTGCTACTTACTACAGGTGAAGTTTTGCTGATATCTGACATTATGGTGAAACAGTACACATTTAAATGTTTCAAATATTCATCATAAATCAACAAAAAGCTATTTTCCCATTCTGATTGCTGTAGTAGTTGCCAGTGGTAGTCTGCTACTTACTACAGGTCAAGTTTTGCTGATATCTGACATTATGGTGAAACAGTACACATTTAAATGTTTAAAATATGCACCAAAAATCAATACATATATATTTTCCTCATTCTGATTGCTGTAGTAGTTGCCAATGGTAGTCTGCTACTTACTACAGGTAAAGTTTTGCTGATATCTGACATTATGGTGAAACAGTACACATTTAAAGTTTTATAATAGGCACCAAAAATTTGCAAAAATATATTTTCTCATTCTGATTGCTGTAGTAGTTGCCATTGGTAGTCTGCTACTTACTACAGGTCAAGTTTTGATGACATCTGACATTATGGTGAAACAGTATGCATTTAAATGATTAAAATATTCATCATAAATCAAGAAAAAGCTATTTTCCCATTCTGATTGCTGTAGTAGTTGCCAGTGGTAGTCTGCTACTTACTACAGGTCAAGTTTTGCTGATATCTGACATTATGGTGAAACAGTACACATTTAAATGATTAAAATATGCACCAAAAATCAATACATATATATTTTCTCATTCTGATTGCTGTAGCAGTTGCCATTGGTAGTCTGCTACTTACTACAGGTCAAGTTTTGATGACATCTGACATTATGGTGAAACAGTATGCATTTAAATGATTAAAATATTCATCATAAATCAAGAAAAAGCTATTTTCCCATTCTGATTGCTGTAGTAGTTGCCAGTGGTAGTCTGCTACTTACTACAGGTCAAGTTTTGCTGATATCTGACATTATGGTGAAACAGTATACATTTAAATGATTAAAATATTCATCATAAATCAACAAAAAGCTATTTTCCCATTCTGATTGCTGTAGTAGTTGCCAGTGGTAGTCTGCTACGTACTACAGGTCAAGTTTTACTGATACCTGCCATTGTGGTGACACAGTACGCATTTAAATGTTTAAAATATGCACCAAAAATCAAGAAATATAAAAAATGCACCAAAAATCAATGAATATATATTGTCTCTTTCTGATTGCTGTAGTAGTTGCCAGTGGTAGGCTGCTATTTAACAAAATTGCATATTCATCGTCTGTTTGCTGTAGTTGGCCTGTGGCCAATGGTAGGCTTCTACTTAGGGAGACTTTCAATGAAACAGGGTAAGAACAATTCTGAAAAACACACTAATGGCATTGTCAACAAGTCATTTTTTATTACAGAATATTAAAGAAGGATGATATCTATAATAACAAGAGACACTTAAATAAAGATATAAATAAAGTAATAAATAATAAACAGTGACACTTAAATGAAACATATGAATACCATAATTATAAATAAGATGCAGAATTCACAATTCATGCATAGAGACGGATAGCAGTCTACCATTGGCACCTACTACAGCAATTCGAATGAGAAAATATATATATTCATTGATTTTTGGTGTACAGTATATCTTAAACATTTGGTAACACTTTATTTTAATGTTACAGTGTACCTACCTAATTAGGTACAGTGGTACAACCTGAGTAATACACTGTCAGGTACTATCATTCTATCATTATTTGTGGGTTCCTACATATAGTTGTTGCATTGTAATACTGAGTGCTTTTACAAAACTTTACCAATTTGTCTACATTTTTCATCAGAGGCAAAGGGCTGACCTGAGACCTGCTGGATGGGGTAAATCTGGTGATGATAGATTTGATATACAAACCATTTTTAGCTCCAGTTAAGGCCTCATTGTCTTCAGTGTACATGTAACAACTGTGCTGCTACAACCTTGTTACGGGTTTATGCCACTGTATCAAAGAGTAATAAGAGTGTACCAACACAGTTGATACATGTGCTACGTAGGGTAATTGCAGACATGTTCCAAGACATCAAAGACACAACATACATGTCATATGTGCGTGAACGTTATTAACTGGTACATTTAACAGGTTTATACCATCAAAGAGTTACAAACGTGTAGCAGTGCAGCTGTTACATGCAACTGTGTTGGTACACACGTATTACTCTTTGCTGGTAGTAGTAAGTAGCAGGCTACAGCAATCAGAATGAGAAAATAGCTTTCTGTTGATTTTTGGTGCATATTTTAAACATTTAAATGCGTACTGTTTCACCATAATGTCAGATATCAGCAAAACTTGACCTGTAGTAAGTAGCAGACTACCACTGGCAACTACTACAGCAATCAGAATGGGAAAATAGCTTTTTGTTGATTTATGATGAATATTTTAATCATTTAAATGCATACTGTTTCACCATGTCAGATATCATCAAAACTTGACCTGTAGTAAGTAGCAGACTACCTATGGCAACTACTACAGCAATCAGAATGAGAAAATATATTTTTGCAAATTTTTGGTGCCTATTATAAAACTTTAAATGCGTACTGTTTCACCATAATGTCAGATATCAGCAAAACTTGACCTGTAGTAAGTAGCAGACTACCACTGGCAACTACTACAGCAATCAGAATGGGAAAATAGCTTTTTGTTGATTTATGATGAATATTTTAATCATTTAAATGCATACTGTTTCACCATAATGTCAGATATCAGCAAAACTTTACCTGTAGTAAGTAGCAGACTACCAATGGCAACTACTACAGCAATCAGAATGAGAAAATATATATTTATTGATTTTTGGTGAATATTTTAAACATTTAAATGCATACTGTGTCACCACAATGGCAGGTATCAGCAAAACCTCACCTGTAGTAAGTAGCAGACTACCAATGGCAACTACTACAGCAATTAGAATGAGCAAATATATTTTCATTGATTTTTGGTGCATATTTGAAACATTTAAATGCATACTGTGTCACCACAATGGCAGGTATCAGCAAAACCTCACCTGTAGTAAGTAGCAGACTACCATTGGCAACTACTACAGCAATCAGAATGAGAAAATATATTTTTGCTAATTTTTGGTGCCTATTATAAAACTTTAAATGTGTACTGTTTCACCATAATGTCAGATATCAGCAAAACTTTACCTGTAGTAAGTAGCAGACTACCATTGGCAACTACTACAGCAATCAGAATGAGAAAATGTCAGCAATCAGAATGAGAAAATGTCTTTCAAAAACGAATATCCAGCGAATATCAAACCCGCTGCTAACTTTTACCCGCTCAGAACATGCACATACACACATATACACACATGCAAACACACAGATGGGCACACAGAAACGCACCCACACACTATAGTACATCACACACACACTCACTTCTCAGCTCCGGTGGTCTCACAAAATGTACTCAAAGATGTGTGTGTGCATGTGTGTGTGTGTAGGTGTGTGTGTGTGTGTGTGTGTGTGTGTGTAAGGGTGTATGTGTGCATGCGTGTGGGCGTGTTTGTGCATGTGTTTGTATAATGTTTTATGTACATGTGTGTATGTAGTGGTGCGTGTGTGTGTAGGTATGCGTGTGTGTGTGTGTATTTATGTGTGTGTGTGTGTGTATTTATGTGTGTGTGTGTGTGTGTGTGTGTGTGTGTGTGTGTGTGTTCCTGCATGTTTGTTGCACCCAGAGCAACCATTCTCTTTTATTTTTATCTCTTTTATCTTTTATTATTGATTAAAGGTTTCTAATGGTGTCACTTATATGTTTCTAGGACAAAAACTAGCAGAGATTGAGATGTTTGGAACAGTTTTTGAAATCCCCAGGGGGGGATTTAGACTCCAGATAATACCACCATCTACTGGCCGATGGGTATACAGTCCTGAATGTACACATAAATCCATTTATTTTATAGCCCCCCATGGATGAAATTCCACAAAACTTGGCATACTCCCAGAGGGTGTCAGGTTAATCATACACATGAAATTTGGTGCAGTTCATAACATCTCATCTGAAGATAGGGGCAATTAAAGCAATATTACATTGCATTTTCAATTTTTACGATGGGGGGGCAAATCACAAATGACTGGTTATAAGCTAAGTTGATGCAAGCTCTAGAGAACAACATACCATAAACATTTTGTCATCCTCGGTGCCACGGTTCAGGTAGTTATGTAGGAAAAACTGTCATTTTTGGGCTTCGGGCGGGGGCAGCGCGGGGGTGGAGTGACCCCCGGGGACGAAACGAAAATTTTCCATAGAACTCTACTGGGGCTACATGCCCACCAAGTTTCATGCGCTCCGGTGTTACGGTGTCCCGGGAATCGTTGACGAAAAATGACGGGAAAAAAGAAAAAGAAAAAAAAAAAAAAAAAAAAAAACTTTGACAACAACTATATGACCGCTTCGCTAGCTACGCTAGCGGCGGTCATAATAACTGTAGTGCGTAATGGACACGGCTCTATATCCTAAATAATTTTCGAGGTTCGCCATTTGGTAAAAAGCCTGGTCTATATATATATAGAGAGAGAGAGAGAGAAAGAGAGAGAGAGAGATTCATGCATTCTGCATTACCGTGACCCTATACCTTGGATGTTTTTTTTTCTCATTGGAATACAGCAGGACAGGATGCCTTTTATCTATCAAACGTTAGTTATTAATTCACCACATGATAAAATGCTGTCATATAGCTTGACGCCCAGCAGCCTATGGTAGTCTATGCCTATCTCTGAATCAACATGAACATGCATACGATACATAGCTACGTTGCTAGAAACTTATTTTGCGGAGCTAGGCCTCCTAGTCGATGGTTACAATGAATCACCCTCACTGCCTTATCGCATATCTGACCATCCATTGTTACAATGTTACAAAATGCGCGATCTTCTCCATGCATGTAGCCTACGGTTATAAGTAAAGTGACAAGCATAGGCATGTATTAAAGAGATTTCTGTTAAATACATTTTATTTTCAGTCGTCAAAAGTGGTGGGGACAAAATCTGTGATAACAAGTGCTGGGTACAGGCTACCCAGTGTCGCCGGTTAAAATGAACATGCCTCCGTTTTAAAATAGCCTATACACGGAAATGCGGTCTTGTAGGCTAACCGTAATGAATTCATGAATTAATCTAAGGTTGCCTTTCGAGTATTTCAGGTTGAATTGAAGGCTATTTCCTTCTGATAGGCCTATAGGCGATTTTCTAAAACCATTTTCATTCATTTCAACAATGGTTTATTGAAACGTCGTTTGATTAATTTCGCCAGTCATCACTTTCATTTTAATGATTAAATGAGACGGATATGCGGAGCATTTCTCTCCCCCTCCATTGACCAAAACGTTGCTCTGGCATCTCTGCTGGACTGACTGAGTTATAGGCTACGTCGAGTGAGAGAGCTGTGAGGTAGGCTGTAAACATTCGAAAAATCTGCAACTGCAATCTAACATGCCGAGCGTCATGTCTCTTTTCTCCGCTTGTCACCAGCGCGGTGTCCTCGGGTTTTTCCATGAGCCGAACCTTCATATTATTAGGGCGGTCTATGTTGCCCCCTTGCGGTTGCAGTTTTCCCGATGCTTCGGGAGTCCCGATGTGCGGGAAAGAAAGGAGCATTCTCAACCCGTACCATCTGTAGGCCTACTGTAGGCACTGAAATTATAGGTGTGGCAGCCCCTCCCTGTGTCAGGATTACATAACTGCAACACAAAAGGATACTGTAATTCAATGCTCACAGTATATTATTCGTTTTTAGAACAGCTTTTTACAGTAAAAGTATTATTTTGGGTATGATGAGTTGACATTATTTGAAGATTTGAGAAGTGAAATACTGTACATTGTTATTATTAATCATTGTATTTTCAAAGGAGTCATACAGTGGATGAACGGAATATTTGATCTTGATCTCTGATGTTAACATAGAGGGTATGCAACTTTGGTCTGTCAAAAATGCTTAGATGCTATTTTACAAGACCATTAGCAATCCTATAATTGGCTCAGGAAAGAAACGCTCCATTTTAGCAGATATCTAGCGCCCCCTCCACGTCCAGATCAAAACCCTTGCTTTGTATTCTCCAACGTTATGGGAATACAAAGCAAGGGTTTTGATCTGGACGTTTGCTTTGGTTCACTGACCTGATGACACACTTTAGTGTCTTTGTAGAGATTGACAGATTTCACTTGATACAGGGAATAAATGTCAGAGGAGGAGTTTGAATGTTGCACAATCTCTCTCTCACACACACGTACTCTCTTTTTGTACATTTTTTTCAGTTTGATCTACAGTATTATTACAATTGTGTATTGCTGTTGGTTAAATGCCTTTGGGGTCTTACCTGTCAGATATGTGAAGGTGAACATTAGTTAACAGGGTCTTACCTGTCAGATATGTGAAGGTGAACATTAGTTAATGGGGTCTTACCTGTCAGACAGCTCTGGAGTTGCTCCTCTGTTGTCACCCCTTCTGGTTACGGTGCTTGCCTCTGTGGAATGACACCACTGTGACTGGTGCAGCTGTGCACATCAGTATTATTTAAACAAACACACAGGAACTGACTAGCTGTGTAATATGAAAATTCAGTTACCACCTCTTCCACACAGACACTGAATGTTCTACTAATTTACCTATGATAACAGCTGACACTGATGTAGCTGAAGTTTGCAAATATTGTTTATGCAAACATACATCATCCAAGTAACTATTTCCCTCATAGTTTCAAACAAAGGCTGCATTTACCAGAGGACCACCAAAAGACACACTGAAGATCTCCTACAATATGTGTGTGTGTGTGTGTGTGTGTGTGTGTGTGTGTGCACATGCGTGCATGTGCATTATGCAGTTCAATGCACAGCAAAACTCTTTGAATACTATGACTCAGCATGTTTGATAATGCCTCATCATGGTCATACTTCCCTCCTGGTTCATTCACTACAGCCCCAGATGTGCTCTATCAGACACCAGTGTGAGCAGAGGAGGCCAATGAGACGTGTGTGTGTGTGTGTGTGTGTGTGTGTGTGTGTGTGTGTGTGTGTGTGTGTGTGTGTGTGTGTGTGTGTGTGTGAACCAGACAACCCCAGATGTGCTCTATCAGGCTGCAGTGTGAGCAGAGCCGATGAGATGTGTTACAGGTACCAGGCTCGTAGCCTTCAGTTGTGTGTGTGTGTGTGTGTGTGTGTGTGTGTGTGTGTGTGTGTGTGTGTGTGTGTGTGTGTGTGTGTGTCAGGTGCCAGGCCCATATAGCCCTCGGTTTCAGAACAAGCCTCCCTGCTGCTGTTCAGTTCAGAGATTTGTGTTGCAAATGAAAAGGCTCACGTTGGGCTGCTTGCCAAACAGACCATTCATTCAATGGCATTTAGTATTTGAATGCAAGGCCCTCCTTTTCATGGAATTCATGTGTTTAAAAGTTTAAAAATACCTGTGTGCTAGTTTGTTTTAAAAGAACATGTAAATGTGAAAATAATGTCAGCAATGTCTATCAAACCAGATCCTTCATGTCTTTGTATGTATATGTTGTGGGTAGATTTTTGTATGTATATGTGTATGTATTGTGGGTGGTTCACTTATTTACATTGCTGGTGTGAGTGTGTCCTCTGCTGGTGTGTGTGTGTGTGTGACCTCTGCTGGCGTGAGTGTGTCCACTGCTGGTGTGTGTGTGTGTGTCCTCTGCTGGTGTGTGTGTGTGTGACCTCTGCTGGCTTGAGTGTGCCCACTGCTGGAGTGAGCACACCAGTTATAAAGTGGCGCTGAGCAAGGCTGTCCTGGTGGCAAACTTGTCTGACAGCTTCATTGACCTCTATGACCTGCGTAGTTTAGAGCTATCAATGTTGAACAGGTCTGTTCTAAAATGTTAAAATAACAATGTAACAGTAACAGTTACATTTTCAGTTACGTATTTTTCAGTGCTATTGGCAAACTCCAAACTCTTAGGAATCGCCAAATTACTGGACCTGTACCTGGATGCAGTAAAGTTTGGTTTGCAGTTTTCCCTCTTCCATTTAACGTTTGGGAGGAGAGAACAGTGTTCATCACAGGTCCTACTGAGCACATTCAGGAGAAACGGAATATGTAGGCTACAAACGTCAGTGTCAGTGTTCACTTCAACATAAGATATACATTCCACAGCTGTGGCCTAGATGAAATCATTACTTGTATGTGTGTATGGCAATACGGTCTGTGCATACCATCAGGTTACTCAACAACGAGGGAATTTCCCCCGTGTATGTAGGCTATTCACACCAGGTTGGCCTACCACAACTTCCTTACTCTATACAGTATCCCACTAACTGCATGACAGTAGGCTATTTACATTTTGCTGTGAACATGTTATCAATGAAGTTAATTCAGAACTATAGCCTACGAATGCTGACCTTTTGTGAGCAGGATAGAGAATGACAGCACATGTACGCAGAAATGACAGAACCCGTAGGCTACTTGTTGCTGGTTACTAGCATTATGCTAATTTACTAGTTTAAGAGTTTTAAGACGTCAAGGCCTTCGGACCAAAGGGAATTATAGGCAGGCATGTAGTGGAGGCTAAATGCAAGTAAACACAGTTTACTCACCTCTGAGATTCTAGAAATAGAGGTTATCCCCCTCTTATTAGACTTTATCCACCTATTCACCAACTGCAACTTTTAACATTCAAAATGTATGCCGATTACAGTTATGTAACTAATGTATGCTGACTACATGTATACAGTATGTAACTGGTGTATGCTGACTACTGTGTAAGTGGTGTATGCTGACTACTGTGTAAGTGGTGTATGCTGACTACTGTGTAAGTGGTGTATGCTGACTACTGTGTAGCCTAAGTGGTGTATGCTGACTACTGTGTAAGTGGTGTATGTCGACTATATGTTACTGGTGTATGCTGACTACTGTGTAAGTGGTGTGTGCTGACTACTGTGTAAGTGGTGTATGCTGACTACTGTGTAAGTGGTGTGTGCTGACTACTGTGTAAGTGGTGTATATGTTACTGGTGTATGCTGACTACTGTATATGTAACTGGTGTGTGTCGACTCGACTATATGAAACTGGCATACATGTATGTCGACTAGATACATGACTGATGTTTTTGATCTTAGTGATCTTAGTGAACACACAACACACAACACACACACACACACACACCCACACACACACACACACACCCACCCACACACACACACACACACACACACACACACACACACACACACACACACACACACACACACACACACACACACACACACACACACCAAACAAACACTCATACATACAGCAGTCTCCATCTCAGCAAGTGATTCATTCAATATTTATATTTGCACATATTTACAGTACTTACTGCCCGTTATGCCGGTTAGCAAGTAGGGCAGCAACAACAGATGTCCACTCCTGTCCTGTTCTGTGTCTTTATACTGTGTGGTGCAGGGTCTTGAGCTCTCCACTGTCCTACGCCAGGTGTTCTTGAGTCGGCCTCTTTTACGTTTACCATCTGGGGTCCAGTGAGGGGCAGTTTGGGTGATGTTGTCCTGCTCTCTACGGAGGACATACCCGATCCGTTTACACCGCCTCCTAATAATGATGGTAGAAAAATTATAAATGGCCTCATTCAACCTCTCCCCATGTCAGTATATCTAGGAACTCCTGCTACAGTACTTTGTTTTTAAGCTACAGTACTGTAAGCAGCAGCGATGGTCATGTTCACTGAGTAAGGGAGAGCTCCAGTTAAACCATAGCGATCTTGCTACTCAGTGTTTCATTGAACTGAAGTTGATTCAGCCACTTACTCTTAGTTAACACACCAATGCCCGTACCTGGTGTGTACGCTTTGACAGCTAATGAAGTGATATCAAATAACCATAGCAACGAACACACGTCTGAACATACTGAGAAATGGTACAGCCCACATGGGGCGAGGGTTTGAAAGTCTTATTTCATTAGATTATTTCCTGAATTGCTATGTGCTGGTAATACTGTATTGAAATACATACTGTGCATATTGTATATAACATTATATATATATTTTTTTTAAAAAAAACTATTATCCATTTTGGGAGGGCCTAAGTCTCATCTACTGTACCATGACTGTGTCTATATTTCAAGTGATGTACAGTATGGCTCTCTCTACAGACAAAGTAGGAGACAACCATCATGCTGATTAAAATACTCTTTATTAGCAGTTAGCATAGTAGCCCATTTGTACACTTTACATATCAGATAAGGAAGGATGTTAATCATGCTAATCACAAATACTCATGTCAGTTACAGCAAACATTCAGCACAGAATTTTACAATTGACAAAGTTGACTACTGTACTTTTGCATTTTCAAAACATGACATCATTGTTAATAAACACATTCAGTATAATTGATTAAACATATCAATGTATTGACTTTGTAGCACACTTCATAGGAAGAGTAAATATAAAGAGTAAATATAATGGTAATGTTGACATATTTAGTGTATATGACAGTAGCTGTGTAGCTGCTCATGATGAAATGAGTGGTGAACATGAATGGGAGCTGGAGGACCCTGAGGAGTTCCTCTAACACTGCTCTGGACTGAGGAGGATTCAGTCACAACCATCTGTAAGAGGTAAGAGGACAGACATACACACACAGACACACACACAACACAACACAACACAACACAACATAAGGCACGCACGCACGCACACAGACAGAGAGAGAGAAAGAGAGAGAGAGAGAGAGAGACATTCACACACAAAAACAAATTACAGTTCAGTTAAAGCAACACAATGTACTGTAATAAACATATTTCCTCCATTGAGAGTGCAGGACTAGGCTTAATCCATGTACCACACACACACACACACACACACACACACACACACACACACACACACACACACACACACACACACACACACACTCATGTCCATATTGAGCAGATGAACTCACCCTTAGTGGTGCAGATGAAGTTGAGTTGGTCAGTCTTAGTCAGGTTGCTGACCCACTGCCCCCCTCCAGACTCCACTGCCCCGACTCCTTGATGGAAGGACCCCACCTGCTCGTGCCCTTGGGTCCAGTTGCTGTAGCAGACGGTCTGTCCACAGACCCAGTACCAGCCCACACCGTAGGAGTGGAGCAGGCCCACCCACACATGAGGAGTGGAGGCTCCTTTAGCCCGCTCGCTCACCCAGCGCTGGACCCGCTCAGACGTCACAGACACCAGGTCCACATGGTGATCTCGGCAGTACTGCAGCGCCTCTCTCCAGGGCTTATTCTCACGGACCAGAACCAGCTTGTCTGGAGGGAGAATACAGGGAGGGAAGGACCAGCACTGAGCAGGAATCAGTATTCTGAGATTCTCATTTCATCAGCAGTATCTAAATGTGCTGAGTGGCCACATGTGACAGAGACAGCACCATCACAGAGAGGACCACCATTAGGAACTAGTACCACCATTACAGAGACAGCACCATCACAGAGAGGACCACCATTAGGAACTAGTACCACCATTACAGAGACAGCACTATCACAGAGAGGACCACCATTAGGAACTAGTACCACCATTACAGATGTAACGGGTGCTAGCTGGTTAGCTATGCTGTAGAACGTTAGTAAACCTCACTCCCCGACGCTTCAAGAGCGCTGCTGGCATGAAAGCTAGTAGCCTGGGCTTTTAGCTGGATTGTTAGCGCGCTCGACTCCCGATCTGAGGTGCTGCTGTCTCGCGGGTTCGAGTCCGGGCGTGTGCAGGGCTGGACCGCGGTGGTTCCACACAACGCAGGTTACATTGATGCCGTGACCCGGATCGGGAGTGAGGTTTAGGGTAGGGTGACCAGACGTCCCGGTTTTCCTGGGACAGTCCCGATTTTGAGTGGCGTGTCCCGAGTCCCGACAAAAGCCCGTCGGGACGCTAATATGTCCCGGTTTTCACCAACCACTGTTGAAGTGTGGTTTTAATATAGCCCAATCACTACCTAAACCCATGTAGAAACTGGCATAAAGCGTCCGACGTATGATTTGTGTGTGTGTGTGATCGTGTGCCAGTCAATCACAGTCTGCACAATCTTTGCAGTCAACGTTACATTGTTTCATTGCCTCGTTTTAATGGCTAGCAGGTTACGCTACGACAATGCTGAAGAGAAAGTCATCATTCTCAGTTCAGTTCAGTTCAGTTTACTTTATTAGTACCCAAAGGTAGATTTGTTGTGCAGTACAGGAGAGGGCGTCACACAAAAACATAGATGACAGGACAAACAAGAGCAGTGTTGGGAAAGTTACTTTAAAAAAAGTAACTAGTTACAGTTACTAGTTACTACTTTCAAAAAGTAACTAAATTAGTTACAAATTATAAAAGTAACTAGTTACTTCAGAAAGTAACTGGTGCGTTACTTTCAAGTAAATTTTTAAATGTGAACCCACCTCTTTAACGGAACTTAAATTACAGGTGTATGTTCAATTGTTAATAATAAATCTCAATATTGTAATGAAATGGGCAAATGGACATTTAATACAATACATTATTAAGAGAGACAATGTAGGCTACACACATCTTTCTAATGTTGCTGAGGGAGTGAGACTCCAATCAAATGGCATGTATGTGGATATTATGTTTGTATAGTGGATCGATACAAATAACACAATAGATGTTTTGGAACTTTTTTGATATTTATTGCCCCTCAACAGGCCAGAACTGGGCAGAATTAAAGTAGGCCCTAGGCTATGCCTCTAAAACGGATGGTTCCAGTCCTTGATTATGATTGGCTGAATCGCGTCCCATGCTGTTGTTTATTCCACCATAACCTCACACCTTGACCGCATTTCGTTTAATGCGCTACCACAACCAGTACAAAAGTTCGTGGCTTATTCGTAATTGTTAAGCTTCTGTTGCTTTGGTTTTGTAGCCGTCTCCTTACCTGTCGGCAGTCTTGGCCATAATTTTGTGGAGGCATGCGATGTTGAGAGATGTTTGAGTGAGTTTGAATTAGGCTACTCGACACTGATGTTTACAAGGCACTTTTTACTAGGGCATAATGTGCATTTGACGATTACATTCGTTCTTTTCATTTCATGGAAGAAAAAATAATGACTGTACTTCCATTTAACGAATGCTGTTTTTGGAGTAGCCTAGCCTATTTGCGTTCGCCATACCGATTTCACTTTGACCAACTCGCTTGTAATGCGTCGCGCTGTGTGTCGAACTAGGCTACTATGCAAGTTTAGGAACACCCGCCCAACTCTACCTCTGATTGGCTTACCATGACATTTTACTCAACCTCAGCCAATCGTCAGTATGTATGCGCTTGTCTCGTGCTCACTACCCAAGGAAGAACAGTACATTTAATCTGCCTCGCCCTCGGCTCTGAGATACATAGACCTCTGAAGTTCGCCTACAAAAAAGCTACCATCTTTGCCCATATAAGGAGTTACGGTATCTGACGATTTTTCCTATGGGAAATTAACATGGGGATTTGGAATTATCACACCTGTTAAACTCTCGCGGGGATGACAAAATCGGAAATTCAGGTGTTTTCCTGAACACACTTTTGGCCTCTGCCTTCGAGAGGATACTGTGATCTCCGGTGCGCGAAGGCGGCAGACTTTGATTTTTGCTACCCCAGAGCTAACTTGCAATGCAACTTGCCATTAAGATAGTTAGCCAGTTAGCTCTGGGGTAGCAAAAATCAAAGTCTGCCGCCTTCGCGCACCGGAGATCACAGTATGCACAAGAAGGCAGAGGACAAAAGTGTGTTCAGGAAAACGTCTGCATTTAAGACTTTATCGTCCCCGCGAGAGTTTAACAGGTGCGATAATTCAAAATCCCCATGTTATTTTCCCATAGGAAAAATCGCCAGATACCGAATTTCAAAGATGGCAGCTTTTTTGTAGGCGAACTTCA
The DNA here is from genome assembly GCF_963854185.1 of Sardina pilchardus. Classification (NCBI taxonomy): domain Eukaryota; kingdom Metazoa; phylum Chordata; class Actinopteri; order Clupeiformes; family Clupeidae; genus Sardina; species Sardina pilchardus. The sequence goes on from NC_085007.1 coordinate 483,014, forward strand.
GAGGTCTATACAGACGGCATCTCGTCATAATCGTGGTTACCGCCCCCAGTTACCGTGTTAACCATGGCTGAAACATCCCCCGTGGGGGAAAACATTTGTGTTCTGCTAGCGAGTTAGCCCCATTGACTTTCATGTGTGATGTTAGCATGTTTTCCCCCACAGAGGGGGCGGCAACCTTCTAACCGTCTGTATCTATCTAGCTGGTCTGATGGAGAGAGAGAAAAAAATATAGCCTATAGTAACGCACCGCATTTTTTGGCAGTAACGGTAACGGCGTTATCAAGATGGAACAAGTAATCAATTAGATTACTCGTTACTGAAAAAACTAACGCCGTTCGTAACGCCGTTATTATTAACGCCGTTATTCCCATCACTGAACAAGAGACAGGTTAACACACAGCATGAAACAGACATGGGTACCTACAATGCTCACTGAGCAGGATCAAAAGCAGATAAGACACTAAATAGGTTAAAAAAACATTTTCAATAAATATAAATAAATAGATAAATAACAACAGGTCACAGGATAGACCTCAAAGTGCACTAGGACTTGTTTAAGAGGGAAACAGCAGCAGGGATAAAGCTGTTCCTAAAACGATTGGTTCTAGACCTTGGGACTATAAATCTCCGTCCAGATGGCAGGAGCTGGAACTCACTCGCAAGAGGGTGGGAGATATCATTGGAGATGGCACTGGCTAGTCGCTGTAACTGTTTGGTGTACAGTGACTCCAGGCTCAGCTGTGTCTCTCCAATCAGCCTGCCAGACCATTTGATGATCTGGTTGAGTGAGTTCCTTTCTTTTAAGGGCAGGTTTCCAAACCATGACACGAGTGAAAAAGCTAACACAGATTCAATAAAAGCGTGATAAAAGAGTGTCATCATGGTCCTATCAATATGGAAACGGGACAATTTCCTCAGACAGAACAGTCTCTGGTGTCCCTTCCTGCTCACAGCTTTGCAATTCTCTTTAAAATTTAAGGTGGAGTCAATGATTGTCCCAAGATATTTATAATATTGCACTTGCTCGATGGCTTGTCCCTTGATCATTACAGGCTCAGGTGTTTTAACATTCTTCCTAAAATCAATAGCCATGTCTTTGGTCTTTGCTATATTGAGGTGTAGGTGAGAGTCTTCACACCACTTTACAAAGTAGTCAACAACTGGGCCGTGGTCGTGTTCACTTCCCTGAAGCAAGCTAACGATCACGGAGTCATCTGCATATTTTAAAATGAGGCGATTTTTAAAAATACTCTGACACATATTTGTGTATAAAATGAATAACAGGGGTGAGAGCACACACCCTTGTGGTGAGCCAGTGGAAGAGCACACTTTATCAGATAAGACCCCATTATCTCAATAACCTATTAGTCCGTGAGCCAGAGGGGTTGGTCATTATCAAAAAGGGGGCAAACCATACCTTTACTGAAAGCCTGGAATCTCATCTTTTCAGTGATGTATAATGGCCATCTGACAAGAGTAGCTGTTTAGAGTTATCATGTAAACTAAGGTTGAGAAAATAATATGGCTGAGTTTCGTTTTCAAAAAATCTTTTCATGCATAGGCTATATGTTTAGGAGTCAGACAGTGCATGCCCTAATCTCTGACTGAAAGTGCACAGAATTTGTGCATTTACACAGCAATATTTAAGAAATTTTCTCGGGGGTGACACCCCCCAACCCCCACTACCGTTTGGGCTTAAGGACGGCTACGAAAAAAAAGTTTAATCTGTCGCATGTTGACGTTACATTTGATCACGCACAAAAGTGTCCCGGTTTTGGTTCAGAGAAATCTGGTCACCCTAGTTTAGGGGGGTGAGTGTAACGGGTGCTAGCTGGTTAGCTATGCTGTAGAACGTTAGTAAACCTCACTCCCCGACGCTTCAAGAGTGCTGCTGGCATGAAAGCTAGTAGCCTGGGCTTTTAGCTGGATTGTTAGCGCGCTCGACTCCCGATCCGAGGTGCTGCTGTCTCGCGGGTTCGAGTCCGGGCGTGTGCAGGGCTGGACCGCGGTGGTTCCACACAACGCAGGTTACACAGAGACAGCACCATCACAGAGAGGACCACCATTAGGAACTAGTACCACCATTACAGAGACAGCACCATCACAGAGAGGACCACCATTAGGAACTAGCACCACCATTACAGAGACAGCACCATCACAGAGAGGACCACCATTAGGAACTAGTAACACCATTACAGAGACAGCACCATCACAGAGAGGACCACCATTAGGAACTAGTAGCACCATTACAGAGATAAATCCACTAGGCCCTGAGATAGCAGGCCCACTCCACCATCTTTAGGTCATCAGCACATCTGCTGATGAAGATGCTGTTGTCTGGGACTGAACCCCCATCAAGCAGAGAGAAGGAGACAGAGACTCACCTTCATAGCAGATGAAGTGACTACCACCACGATGTTGACAGCCTGCGTCTTTCCACTGACCACTGGGCATAATTTCAGTGCATGCCACACCCTGATTATTAGGTTCTCTAGCCTTCCAGTGGCAGAATGAGGAACTGCTGCCATCTGACCACACCCAGGCACCTCTGAACAGGCCGATCCAGTAAAACACAGCACTGCTGGTACTGTCTGGTATGACTCCCTTTATCTGGTCGTTCTCTGCCCGATTCCTCACACTGGCCAGGTCTGTGTGTTTCTCTCTGCAGTATCTCTGAGCATCTGCCCAGTTCTTCCCCTCAGTAACCAGCACATAGGGATGTGTGGAGTCTCTCCCTGTGGTAATGCATGGGTCATGGTTAACTGGGAATCAGCACAGCTTTACAGTCTGAACTAGTGTGAGTGAGACAAACTGGTTAGTTGTACAGTGTGGCTGCCTGTATTCATGAGTGAGTCTGAACTAATGACAGTCATTACACACTGATTTGTAGATCTGCACAGTTGGATGCATGTGTTGCTGATGCTGAGGGAATGAAATAATCTTGTTCTGAATGACAGAAGTTGGATTCTCACCATCATAGCAGATGAAGGGATAGCTGTAGCTACGCCTGCTATCATACCATTTTCCCGTTGAGCTTCCCATCTGCACACACTCTTCTCCACCTCCATTGGGTTGGCGTGAACCCCAGTTCCTGAACTCGGCTTCATTCTCTCCGTAGAAATCCCTGTCAGCCAGAGACCACTGCCACTCAGGATTGTTTCTCTTCTTCAGCCCAATCCAGGCATTTCCAGCACCTGCTTCCTGCATCATGCTCTTCACCTTCTTATTCTCTGTCATGTCGTCTATGGTGGCGAGGTCAGTGAACTCCTCTCTGCAGTACTGCTGAGCTTCTGTCCAGCTCTTCTGCTCCTTCACCACATGGAACTGACGTGGCACAGAGGAGGACAGACTGCCCAGACCTGAGAGGGGAGTGGGGAGAGGGGAACACATACAGACACACAGGCACACAGACACACAGACACACAGACACACAGACACACACACACAGACACAGACACACACACACACACACACACACCCAGAGAGAGAGAGAGAGAGAGAGAGAGAGAAGAATACACTCACTCATTTACACATACATATTCAAGGAGTTGCAGGAGTAGGGGATGGAGTAGTTTAAGAGAGAACTTATAGAGAAGCTACACACATGGAGAACGGCCATGTCCACACAGTACTGGCTCTGCCATTAATGTAAATACATAGACTATATGCACACACACACACACACACACACACACACACACACACACACACACACACACTGACCTGAGACCAGCAGTGTTGTTAGTAGAAGTAGAGTCATTACTGACGGGCCTGAAGAGAGGAGATTATTTAGAGACACTGGAAACACTGGAACAAATCAACACACACTGACACTGTTTGGTGTTTATGTCAGAATAACACACAGTTTCATGTGTCTGTCACAAATGTATTTGAGGCTTTCTCTCTCTCTCTCTCTCTCTTTCTCTCTCTCTCTCATTGTTGCTCATGTGATGCCTGCGACGCACTAATTGTCATGTCATCATTGTATTGAAGTTGTACACAGTATGTGTGCTGCTAAGTGCCTGAAAACAGCTGTCAAGATGAGAACTATTTGAGATTAAGATAAGCAAGATTTACTTACAAAATGTGCTACTTCCATTTATGTGTTATGCAATGATTCTTATAATGCCTGATCTCTTCATCAGATGTTCTTTGATGAACTCAAATGTCAAGCATGATTTTCATGACAATATAGGATTAACTGGACTGGCAGGGTTAAGCACAGACATAAAAATGTGTTGCACTCCTTTTGAGTTTGTAGTGCCTTTATGTCACTGTCCTCACATTAGTTCTATGAAGATGAACATTAGTTAACAGGGTCTTACCTGTCAGATATGTGAAGATGAACATTAGTTAACGGGGTCTTACCTGTCAGATATGTGAAGGTGAACATTAGTTAACGGGGTCTTACCTGTCAGATATGTGAAGGTGAACATTAGTTAACGGGGTCTTACCTGTCAGATATGTGAAGATGAACATTAGTTAACGGGGTCTTACCTGTCAGATATGTGAAGATGAACATTAGTTAATGGGGTCTTACCTGTCAGATATGTGAAGATGAACATTAGTTAACGGGGTCTTACCTGTCAGATATGTGAAGGTGAACATTAGTTAACGGGGTCTTACCTGTCAGACAGCTCTGGAGTTGCTCCTCTGTTGTCACCCCTCCTGGTTACGCTGCTTGTCTCTGTGAGAATGACACCACTGTGACTGTACAGGTCAGTAAACAAAAGATTATCTGTGTTCTACTATTTAACTATGGCAAACAGCTGACTCTAATAGCTGTTTGCAAATTTTATTTATGCAAACATCATGGCTTCATCCAAGCTACAGCTTTGTACTTTGAAACAAAGATTGCATTTACCAGAGGACCACCAGATCACACACTGAAGGTTCAGTGTGTGTCTGTGTGTGTGTGTGGGCATGTGTGTGTGTGTGTGTGTGTGTGTGTGGGCGTGTGTGTGTGTGTGTGTGTGTGTGCTTTATAATGCCTTATAATTGTCATACTGCACCTCTTGGTTCATTTACTCTTTAGGCATCACAGCTGTGGCCCAGAGAGGCCTGCCCGTGCTCCACCAGGCTGCAGTGTGAGTGGAGGAGGTACATGCACGTGTATTTATTAAACAATATGTTTTTTTTCCAAAAAAGTATATTTTTTGGGCTTTTTATGCCTTTAATGCAAGAGGACAGTGAAGAATGTCAGGAAGTAAACGGGAGAGAGAGAAGGGATGGGATCTGGAAGGACCACGGGGCGGGAACTGAACCCGGGTCGCCGGCATACGGTGCAGGAGCCTCAGCCACGCCACAGCTGCATGGGGCCGCCAAAAAAAAAAAAAACATATTCCTTTTGCTCTGAATAAATCAGTTTTCCTTCAAGACTGGATTTCCCCCTTCCTCGTTTTAATGGTGTGAACACAGTAAAACACAAACACTTACTACTGGACTTTGAGTTTGATTCTTGCTGCAGGCTAAAGTTAGAATTGTGTTTGTGGCACTACCACCAGGGGGAGACAAACATCCATGACTGCTGCAGAGTCTTCCTTAGAAGTGTGATCTGCACTGTTACAGTAAAGGCATACTATGCAGGTTGGCTACTGAAGAGCTCCCTCTAGAGTCAAAATATATAGATTTTGCTCTGCTGTTGTGAATAATAAACTTCTCGTGACTTATCCCCCCTGTACACAATGGAAATGCTTTTGTTGTGAAGGTAAATGATTAACAACAGGCAAAAAATGTTCCCACAGCCATATGTTCCCACAGTCCTATGTTCTCTCAATATTTTTCTAATTTCAAAGATAGGGAAGTGATGGAACATAGCGCTGTGGGAACATAGGCACGCTCCCGCAAAGGTCACATTAAGGTGAACATATTGTATAGAGTAGAGGTCACATTAAGGTGAAAATACTATATGAGTAAAGGTCACATTAAGGTGAAAATACTGTATAGAGTAGGCTACCTTTACAAATGACAGCAGGCACATCAATTGGACCGGAAAAGTCTGCCCTGCAGACTAAGTAGAGTAGCATATGCAACATACAGTAGTACCAAAGCTCAATACCCTCTTATATGTCCCAGTGTGGGGGGCATAGGTTAGCCTATATACATATTCATGCACATATCTGTTTTCTTTGTTGAACTGCTATAAACTCAACCTCATCGTTAACCTGTGATTGAACTCTACTTAAAAAAGATTGTATTCATATATTTATCTATTTGGTTAAACAAAGCTGTTTTGAGGACAGGACAGGGGAGGCGTAGTATGTGTGTGTGTTTGTGTGTGTGTGTGTGTGTGTGTGTGTGTGAGAGAGAGAGAGAGAGAGAGAGAGAGAGAGACAGAGAGATGGTCTCCTCTGCTTTAGCACAATGACTAAAAAGATCTTTATTTTCTTTGGGGGTATGTTATCATGAGATATAAAAAGATGAGGCCGAGTGAGTTGCCTACAAATAGCCCCCAAGCCTGCAGTGAACCGGCGTTCCCCGTCATTAGATCATTTGTCCAGTGCTGTTGTGACGAGCGCAACTCGGCCAAGACCCAGAACATGACCGGGTAACTGTCACGTCCGTCACACACACCTCTGCTGTCCCTCTCTCAGTTCATAGGGGGAGGGGCTGGACTAGGTCACCCCATCTGTTACCCCCCCCCCCCCCCCCCCCACCCACACACACACAGTAAGTCAAATAATCTCCTTTGACTGTGTGTGTGTGTGTGTGTGTGTGTGTGAGACTGAAGCATCAGCCACATGGGAGCAATATATTTTCTATACAATATATTGCTTCTATAGAAGATGAGAACAATATATGTTTCGTGTCAACATCACATTATTTCCAGAAATATCCTTGACAAGATGTGTGTGTGTGTGTGTGTGTGTGTGTGCATGTGTGTGTGTGCATACGTGTGAGTGTGTGTCCCATGGCTGCTATGTGTGTGTTTTGGCTCAATATCTTTTCACACCTGTGAAGCTGCACTGTGTCGCAAGGGTCAGAACAAGAAGGAGATTGATAGAGGGAGTGAGAACTTGAGAGAGTAGGATGTGCGTGTGCGTGTGCGTGTGTGTGTGTGTGTGTGATTGATAGAGGGAGTGAGGACTTGAGAGACTAGGATGTGTGTGTGTGTGTGTGTGTGTGTGTGTGTGTGTGTGTGTGTGTGTGTGTGCGCGCGCTGCTGCTGTATTGTGCTATTCAGGGGAGGTGCGCAGGTGTGCTGTCTGTTCCAAAGCATGGAAACTGTGAGGTGTGTGTGAGAGAGAGACTGGGAGGTGTGTGAGTGTGCGAGAGTTTGTGTGTGTGTGTGTGTGTGTGTCGTGTGGGGAGGTACACAGGTGTGCTGTCTGTCCCAGTGCATGAAAACTGTGAGGTGTGTGTGTGTGTGTGCGTGTGTATGAATTTGCGAGTGTGTCGTGGGGAGTACACAGGTGTTCCGTCGGTCCCAATGCAACAAAAAGAGATGAGAGCTTGAGAATGATCCTTGGATGGAGAGGAAGGGGGGGGGGGGGGTTGAGTGTGAAGGTCTAGACTGTGTGTGTGTGTGTGTGTGTGTGTGTGTGTGTGTGTGTGTGTGTGTGTGTGCGCGTGTGTGTGTGGCATTATGATGTTGAAACGAAATGAGGGATAGGGCACAAGATGGCCACTGCTAATGCGTTTCTCTCTGTGTGTGTGTGTGTGTGTGTGTGTGTGTGTGTGTGTGTGTGTGTGTGTGTGTTTGTGCAGGCTGGTATGCTGGATTGGAGATGGAGGCAATCAGCCGTGTTGATCACCACATTGTGCCATGGGCTACCTTTCACCACTGCAGTGTGTGTGTGTGTGTGTGTGTGTGTGTGTGTGTGTGTGTGTGTGTGTTCAGTGTGTGTTTTTGTGTTTCTTTGTGTTTTTCTCACTGTGTTTGCGTGCGTCCACTTGCGAGCCTGAGAGTCCCATCTGCTAACAGATTCACCTGAGACCCCCCAGTGTGTGCGTGTGTGTGTGTGTGTGTGTGTGTGTGTTTGTGTTTTGTTGTGTGTGTGTTTGTGTTTTGTTGTGTGTGTCCACTTGTTTGATGACAGACAGACTCAGGAGGACTTGTGGACAAATTTATTTGCTTGCACACAGTGAAGACCACAAACATTACAACTACCACTACAATCTGCCTGCTTGATGTATGCATTATATTTTATCTACAGAAATACGTGAGAGAGACACACAAAGATAACGTGTTTAGTTTATGGAAAAAAAACGATAACATGTTTAGTTTATGAAAATAACGATAACGCGCTTAGTTTATGAAAATAATGATAACGTGTTTGGTTTATGAAAATAACGATAAGGTGTTTAGAAATACCCATACGCCAGTGTGTTAGTGTCAGGAAGTTTCTCTCTGGCATGAACGGCATGCTGGGAAGACTCTGGCATAGTGAAGTAGCAACCATAGACCTAACCTTTGACCTCTGCGAGGATGTGATGTCCGTGGGGTCACTGGACAGGAAGCTGGTGGTTTGTGGCGGTAGGTGGAGCACGCATGGCACCGCAACCTGCCTGCTCTGCATCTCCAGGCTCCCAGAGAGGATATCCGCTCCTCCACCCCTCCCCACCCCCAGCTACTGTCTGGCCCCAGCCAGGGGGGGTCTCTCTGGGCAGGCCGACAGCAGCACTGCTCCGGCACGCCTCCAGGGGCCCTGGCCCTCATTCTGCTGAGTCCCAGCCTGGCGATCGCGTGGCTTCCTCACTGCAGAGGGTGAATCAAGGTGAGGCTGTGGGCTTACACACACAGATACACAGATACACACACACACACACACACCACTCTGATAAGTTTACACACACACACACACACACACACACACACACAACTCTGATAAGTTTACACACACACACACACACACACACGCACACGCACACCACTCAGATAAGTTTTCACACACACACACACACACACACACACACACATACACCACTCAGATAAACTCACACACACAAACACATGAATGAGTGAGTGTGTAAGTTTTTTATGTATGGAATGCCGAGCAGTTAAAACACGTTTTTAAACATGTATTTTACATGCATTTCACATCATGTGAAGTATGTGTGATGTGCATAAATGCCTGTAAATGTGTAGCAGATGAGTAGAGAAAGTAGCAGAGGAGTAGAGGGGGGGCAGAGGAGTAGAGGGGGGGGCAGAGGAGTAGAGAGGGGGGCAGAGGAGTAGAGAGAGTAGCAGAGGAGTAGAGGGGGGCAGAGGAGTAGAGAGGGGGGCAGAGGAGTAGAGAGAGTAGCAGAGGAGTAGAGGGGGGGCAGAGGAGTAGAGGGGGGGCAGAGGAGTAGAGAGGGGGGCAGAGGAGTAGAGAGGGGGGCAGAGGAGTAGAGAGAGTAGCAGAGGAGTAGAGGGGGGGCAGAGGAGTAGAGAGAGTAGCAGAGGAGTAGAGAGGGGGGCAGAGGAGTAGAGAGAGTAGCAGAGAAGTAGAGGGGGGCAGAGGAGTAGAGAGGGGGGCAGAGGAGTAGAGAGAGTAGCAGAGGAGTAGAGGGGGGCAGAGGAGTAGAGGGGGGGGCAGAGGAGTAGAGAGAGTAGCAGAGGAGTAGAGGAGAGGCAGAGGAGTAGAGGGGGGGCAGAGGAGTAGAGAGAGTAGCAGAGGAGTAGAGAGGGGGGCAGAGGAGTAGAGAGAGTAGCAGAGAAGTAGAGAGAGTAGCAGAGGAGTAGAGGGGGGGCAGAGGAGTAGAGAGAGTAGCAGAGGAGTAGAGAGGGGGGCAGAGGAGTAGAGAGAGTAGCAGAGAAGTAGAGGGGGGCAGAGGAGTAGAGAGGGGGGCAGAGGAGTAGAGAGAGTAGCAGAGGAGTAGAGGGGGGCAGAGGAGTAGAGGGGGGGGCAGAGGAGTAGAGAGAGTAGCAGAGGAGTAGAGGGGGGCAGAGGAGTAGAGGGGGGGCAGAGGAGTAGAGAGAGTAGCAGAGGAGTAGAGGGGGGCAGAGGAGTAGAGGGGGGGCAGAGGAGTAGAGAGAGTAGCAGAGGAGTAGAGGAGAGGCAGAGGAGTAGAGGGGGGCAGAGGGGTTGTGGGGTTGGGGAGAGGAGTGGGGTTGGGGAGAGGAGTGGGGAGAGGAGTGGGGTTGTGGGGTTGGGGAGAGGAGTGGGGAGAGGAGTGGGGTTGTGGGGTTGGGGAGAGGAGTGGGGAGAGGAGAGGAGTGGGGAGAGGAGTGGGGAGAGGAGTGGGGTTGGGGAGAGGAGTGGGGAGAGGAGTGGGGTTGGGGAGAGGAGCGGGGAGAGGAGTGGGGAGAGGAGCAGGGGTCGGGGAGAGGAGCGGGGAGAGGAGTGGGGTTGTGGGGTTGGGGAGAGGAGTGGGGAGAGGAGAGGAGTGGGGAGAGGAGTGGGGAGAGGAGTGGGGTTGGGGAGAGGAGTGGGGAGAGGAGTGGGGTTGGGGAGAGGAGCGGGGAGAGGAGTGGGGTTGGGGAGAGGAGTGGGGAGAGGAGTGGGGAGAGGAGCAGGGGTCGGGGGGTTGGGGAGAGGAGTGGGGTTGGGGAGAGAGGAATGTTCATTAGGCGCGGACCCTCACTCGCTCTGGTCCCCTACGGCTGTGGGTCACTGGTGGGTCAGCGTACCAGCAGCAGGAGATCGATCCCTTCAGAGAACACTGCAGCACATGGGGTGGTTGGGCTAGCATCAGTGCTAACAGTAGCATCGGATCAATCCCTTAAAATAACATTACTCATGAGGAGACTGCACTAGCATCAGTGCTAACAGTAGCATCAGATCAATCCCTTAAAATAACATTACTCATGAGGAGACTGCACTAGCATCAGTGCTAACAGTAGCATCGGATCAATCCCTTAAAATAACATTACTCATGAGGAGACGGCACTAGCATCAGTGCTAACAGCAGCATCGGATCAATCCCTTAAAATAACATTACTCATGAGGAGACTGCACTAGCATCAGTGCTAACAGTAGCATCGGATCAATCCCTTGAAATAAAATTACTCATGAGGAGACTGCACTAGCATCAGTGCTAACAGTAAGAGCTAACCTGCTGGCACTGCAACTTTGTGGTGAGCGACATTGAGTAACTGTCAGACCTCTTCACAAAAGTCTCTTTGCTGTTTCATATTATGATAACATAGGTATCCTTCAAAAATGAACCAGAATGGCCCAAAGTGAGCATATTTGACAGAAGGTGATATTCTTGAAGAATAACAGTGTAATTGTGAGTCTCCTTGTTTATGTTCATACAGCAGCATATCCATCAAATGTGAGTGCCTGTAAGCTGTTTAGGTTTTTGTGCAGACACACATTTACAGTATGACCACAGGCTGACCCTGAGATTAAACTGCTCTAGGTTGACAGTTGACAGTCGACAGTCTGACCGATTGTCCCTAGACATAAATGAACTCAAAGAGCTTACTGATTTGTTGACTGTTGTGATATGTGTGTGGCGCTTATTGAGGATGTCACTACAGTAAGTGTGTGTGTGTGTGTGTGTGTGTGTGTGTGTGTGTGTGTGTGTGTGTGTGTGTGTGTGTGTGTGTGTGTGTGTGCGTGCGTGTCCTCCAAAGCTCAGTCAAAATCACTTTGCTTTAAAGTGTTTGTATCCAGCCTCTGAAACAGTCGGGACCTCTTGCTGTTCCAATATGAGTGTTATACTGGCAGGAAGCCATGCTAGTGTTGCTATTCCTGTATTCAATCATATTTTGTGCATTTCCCTCGTTATACTCAATATCTGGGACACAGTAATTATCAAGGTGTACTGTAGTAGGATACCAGGATACCCCCCCCCCCTCCCCCCCCCCCCCCCCCCGAACCCACTGTATGTTCCTCTATCTGTGTTTGGTGTTGAAGTTGCTAGGAGTAGCGTCAGGTTCCCTGAGCTTCGCATCATGCTACACTGCACACAGTCGCTGCTGTGCCGCTAACCCTGTGATGGACTTGTCCTGTGTGCACCGCGTCTCTCTTGGCAACAGCCCAAGCAACTGTCCCGAATCCACATTTTATCTGAGAACGTTTGGTGAGTTATGCTGCCTGTGTTGACTGGAGCTTGGGCACAAGCTCTTGTGTGTGTGTGTGTGCTGGTGGATACACACCGTAAATGTGTTTTTGTTTTCATTTCTGAAGCACTTTTCTGAGTTCATGCATGTGCCGTCACTTAGAGAGGTCTTATCAGACATGCCCAGACAATTCTGCTTTGGAAAAGCTCACGCTATGACCCCTTCGTCTGGTCAACCATGTGGAAGAGATTCTGTCTGCTCTGGTTATGAGGTCAGTGACCTGTGTGCACCCAGGGTAACCAAAGTATTTGACTATTTGAGTACTATTGTTGTCATGGGAAAAGGAATATCTCCATGAAATGTTAACAAAGGTCGCTGCGTGCAAGTACGTACATTGTTAGGATTCTGTGCTTTATCAGATTCTAGAGTTTAGCTCACACCATTATTCCACAAACACTTGTGTTTGAACAAGAGCCA
>NC_085007.1:497925-500425 GCF_963854185.1 Sardina pilchardus
CTGACAGAGCCCTCAGTGTGTGTGTGTGTGTGTGTGTGTGCGTGTGTGTGGGGGCATCTGGGAGAGGAACAGGAAGTGAACATAAACAACGTACGTGCTTCGTATCATATGCCTCACTTTTACAAATGTTTCCCACAATGCAGTTTTGTTCTTGGTTTTCCACTGTTCTCATTGGCAATAGCGGTAGTTCAGAAAGACTCAGGAGACATAAGTGTAACTAGATGTACCGTATAGCGGTACATAATATTAAGGCCGCTGCTCCGTTCTGCACATTCTCTCAACAAAAGTAAATGATGCTTGTGAACTTTCCTGTATCTTCTGTTTGTGCAATTTATACACATATATCTCCTACTCTTGCAGCTCATGTGTATATAAATGATTGTGTGCATGCAATAGTGCTAGTTAAGAAAGACTCAGGAGACATACTGTACGTGTAACGAAAGAATTTACATTCCTGAAGAGGATATGCAAACAATATGGGAAACATAAGACGAATGGCCATCTCTATTGACACAGTCTTCAGTGTGCTGTAGGCCCCGGGCCCCTGTCCATAGAATGGCCAGCAGTGTGGAGATGTCACATCCTCAAAGGCAGGGGCCACGAGTCTTCCCCCCGGCATCATATCAGCTTCAGAGAGGGACCAACTAGGGGCCATGAGCCTCCCCCCCGGCATCATATCAGCTTCAGAGAGGGACCAGCTAGGGGCCATGAGTCTTCCCCCCGGCATCATATCAGCTTCAGAGAGGGACCAGCTAGGGGCCATGAGTCTTCCCCCCGGCATCATATCAGCTTCAGAGAGGGACCAGCTAGGGGCCATGAGTCTTCCCCCCGGCATCATATCCGCTTCAGAGAGGGACCAGCTAGGGGCCATGAGCCTTCATCATATCAGCTTCAGAGAGGGACCAGCTAGGGGCCACAAGCCTTCCCCCCGGCATACGCTTCAGAGAGGGACCAGCTAGGGGCCATGAGCCTTCCCCCCGGCATCATATCAGCTTCAGAGAGGGAGCAGCTGGTGGAGGTGGATGTAGCAGAGAGGTGGAGTAGTAGTACTGGTGGTTAGTGTGCTGTGAGTCAATCAAGTGACAATAAGAACTTCACTGAAGGTGTAAAGGAGACCAACAGTATGTAATTTAAAATAAGCAGAGTGTATTTGCACTCTATATGTGAATATTCAACACACACACACACACACACACACACACACAGTGAAAGACTAAATGGATATCTCCTCTGCTTGATCAGAACAAGGAACGTCTCCACCAGACAAATCAGGCCTGACAGATCTCCTGCTGCCTGTCAGGATTAAAATGTCTGTGTGTGTGTGTGTGTGTGTGTGTGTGTGTGTGTGTGTGTGTGTGTGTGTGTGTGTGTGTGTGTGTGTGTGTGTGTGTGCGTGTGTGTGTATGCACTTTTGTCTGTTAGTGATGGGCAGGGGGAAATATAGGGAGTTGTGGAGCAGATCACACTTAGAGAGGCACTCTGTGGTCGAGTGCCTTGACAGACGGCTGTAGACACACACACACACACACACACACACACACACACACACACACACACACGGAGTATGTAGTCTCACTAATGAGTGAGACAGACCAAAAAGCGGAGAGAAAATTGTGCCAGGCAGGGAAACCCACTTCTGTCAGACTGGAGATGGATACAGAGAACACACACACACACACACACACACACACACACACACACACACACACACACACACACACACACACACACACACACACACACACTCTCTTTCTATGCACGTCTCTGTCAGAGGATGCTCCACATGGATGGGAGTGATGCTGCAGAAGCGCTCACGTCTGGTTGGATTTAGCTCGCCTCTACAGCTGTGCTGCCCTACAAAGCCAAAAAGGAGTAACTACGCAGAGTGTAAACTGAAAAGAATGACCTTAAAGTTATCCTGACCTGTTGTCCAGCCTAAGTAGTTGTAGGTGGATTATTGGACATGTGGAGGTTTTGTTACTTAACATTAACTTATTTTTGGTAAATACCAAAAATGTAGTTATTGCCTTTTTGCTTTGTAGGGCAGTGCAGTCCACCGACACACTCCCGTTGCCCTCGTTTCTCTGGGAAGGTTTTCGCTGGTTTGGAGATGAACTGTCTCAGTGTGAACAATGTACCAGCCACTGACCAATTCAATTCATCGGCCCCCCAAAATGAAATGATGTGTGTGAGATTGTTCCATCTAGTTAATTGCTAGCACACACAAACACGTACACGCACGCGCACACACACACACACACACACACACACACACACACACACACACACACAGACAGACACACACACACACACACACACACACACACACACACACACACACACACACACACACACACACACACACACACACACACGTGTAGAAAAGATTAAACAACAAAGCCCAGCAGAGCAAACCAAGTGGATAAACGACGCCAGTTTAGAAGTTGTCACACACACAGCTCAAGTATTATCACCACATACAGTAGCACCTGATGCTGCA
>NC_085007.1:510425-512925 GCF_963854185.1 Sardina pilchardus
ATTTACTGGCAGAAAAACAACACAAAAAACAACAAATCTCTTTTTTCACATTTGAAAGGGAGTGGGAAGAAGTATAAACTGTTAGTAATTAAGTTATCAGAACAGTGTGTTTTTGTAAAACCCTGAAACCATGTTTAGCATGATCTTACTATGCATATAGATTCTCATTCTAAATGTCTTTTGTTGCAGGGGCACATATTCATTTATCTACGATTCTGTGTAACCTACACTAATGCACATCCATAGACATGGCTGTGCTGGCTAACTCCATAGGTTACTGTACATCCATAGACATGGCTGTGCTGGCTAACTCCATAGGTTAATGCATATCCATAGAACTCCATAGGTTGCTGCGGTGACTGATTACCTCTGCTGGCATTAAAATCACATTCCATATCACACTTAAAAATGAAATCCATTTTCTAACGCCTGACTGTGACGACCTTTGGTAAAGGCCACAAGAAAAGAGGAAGGTTGAAGGTTATTTAGTATTTAACACAGGCTTTTAGTATCTAAATACTATATATGTTGAGTGCACATATTTTATTTTTTTCTCTCATATCTTGCCTTACCCAATTTTTGTTGTGACGTGAAACGCAGGGTAGGCTATTCAGGATCTAAAACAGCCTTAATGTCTAAATACTGTACTGTATATTGATGCACATACGTTCTCTTTAATATCTAAATACTGTATATATTGAGTGCAGAGAGGGTGTCTTTAATATCTAAATACACATATTTAATTTCGTCTCTCATATCTGGCCTCTCCCATTGTTGTGTCCACAGGACAGCTGAAACTGTCCATATCCTCACAAGATGGCCGCCTTGTTGTTCATAGTAAGTATGCTATCACAACCGGTGGTCATGTCTTCCCTGTTGTTCAAAGTAAGCATTACACAACCAGTGATCGTGTCTTCCTCATTGTTCATAGTAAGTATCACAGAGCCAGTGGTCATGTCTGGCTGTACAGTGTAACTTTAGTGTCGTAATAACCAGGACAAGAAATAAGAAACACCAACCCAGACTAAGAAAAGGTGATGTGGTGAGGATAAAGCACTATTTGATTGTCCTAATATATTATTTATATCGTTATATAATCATAACAGTGTAACCCAATTCCAGTGAGTTATGCTAAGATATATAGGCTAACTGGCGTAACCCAATTCCAGTGAGTTATGCTCAGCTAGGCTAACTGGCGTAACCCACTTGAGTTATGCTAAGCTAGGCTAACAGTGTAACCCACTTCCAGTGAGCTAGGCTAAGCTAGGCTAACAGTGTAACCCACTTCTAGTGAGTTATGCTAAGCTAGGCTAACAGTGTCAGACTGCATAGAGAAGAGATGGGCGTGTATCCTCCTATGTAACTCTGGGAGGATGGCAAATAAGATCATTTCCTAGAAGGCTGGCGTGTCCTTTAAATTCAGGACGGTTGGGCGCCTGTCATGACCAGGCCCAAGGAAGCTCCGTCTGTCACCGCAGGTGATGGCTCGTGGTTTGGAGCCTCCGTGTTCAGCTCCTCTCCTCTATGGGAAACATATAATCTAATCTGTTAAATTAGGACCGTGTTTGTTTTAACTTGCATATAAATGGGATGGTGTATTTGCGACTGCAGCAGGCATACGGCAGGGGACATTTAGAGGCCTGGTTTAATGTCAGTGTCTGTTTTAGAGTGTGTGTGTGTGTGTGTGTGAGTTGGGAAACTAGTGTGTGGTGGTCAGGCACTCATCTGATTCCAGTCCAAAATAGCAGCACTCTCTGAAGAGCCTGTGTGTGTGTGTGTGTGTGTGTGTGTGTGTGTGTGTGTGTGTTGGCGTCCTGCTAATGCTTCTGTATGAGTAAAGCTAAAAGCCCTTCAACAGAATAATCCCTTAGATGTGACTTGGAATAATCAACCCTCTCGTTGTCAAACGTGTATGAATGGTGAGCGGACAGTAAATTAATTGGACTGTGTGCATGTGTCCACAGCAGATAATACCTCACATTGTATGTGCAGTATAGTCTGTCATAGTCACATGTTGAAGTTGTTTTGTTGCTATCTATGGGAGTTAAAGTGCCTATTCTATCATAGTGACTTTTTCCACTTACTGTCCCATTCACGTTTCTGCAGCATCCAGGTCTCTCTTTATGCGTCAGTGAACAACGCTCAACTCCAGAGAAGTGTCCCTGTAGAGTCTGGTCACTTGGCTGACTCAGATAGTTTTAGTGGTTGGAAATATCAGGTGACATCTACACTGAGACTTTAGTTTTGTCTCTTTTAAACCTCCAAAACTTAAAGAGACCTGGGGTCAATATGGCACTCCACGTCAGACCCATGTGGTCCAGACCCAGCTTGTGATTGGGTCGGGTCGGGTTCAGATTGCGCAGACTGACGGCTGATAAGCGCTCTCTGGTCCGAGCAGAAGGTCACTGAGTTGTGTTTCACTCTCTCCATCTTTCTGTGTTCTCAGTTATGGAGGCCGAGGGCCTTGCTGTGGACCAGGAGGGAGAAGCGTGCCACTCCT
>NC_085007.1:522925-527925 GCF_963854185.1 Sardina pilchardus
TCTGTCTCCACAGGAAGCTCCTGGGCTGCATGAGCTTTGGGGTGCGTTCGCTCCGCGACCCAGAGAAGGTGAGTGGGTGTTGCACCAAGAACACATGCACGTGTGCGCGCACACACACACACACACACACACACACACACACACACACACACACACACACACAGTTATATATCCTACGCTAAAATGCAATGTCACAACACTCTCAGAAAGCTCATTTCTTTTCCATTTTTCATATCAAGCGTGTCTGTGTGTGTGTGTGTGTGTGTGTGTGTGTGTGTGTGTGTGTGTGTGTGTGGAGGCTTCTTGATTTTCATGAAGCATTCATATACCCCAAACATCAGTGGCAGACTGAAGAGAAGAGGAGAGCGGAGAGCAGTCTCTCACTTCTAAGTTTCTCTCTCTCTCTCTCACACACACACACACACACACACACACACACTGTAAACTTTTAATGAGGCAGAGTGAGTGTGCCGCTTGACCAGTGCTTCCCCAGCGGACCCCCTGAGAGGACAGGCCACTTAAGGCTGCGCAGCACGTAATAGATGTGCTTAGCAGTGCTGGACAGGAGGCCATATTGATTTAAACAGCCAGTGAAATATGAGTGGCCTATCACTTTGGCGCACACCTCCAGGATGAATGGGCTTGCCATCCCCTCACCGTGTAAATGATGCGCTTTGGCACTTTGCCTTCAAGGAGCTGTGTGGAAGTACATGTGGATGTTTACGCAGCCATGCGGCACTCTTCCACTGAGCTGCACGGGATCTGATTCAGCGCTAAAGAGGATTTGCTCTCAGGGGCCCCCTACAGTTGAGCAGTGGAATTGTCTGTTCCCGCCGCACAGGCGATAAAGTGCGTCTCTCTGCAACAAACTGTAAGCGTAACTGGGATACCATAGAGAGGGAGTGCGTGGGCAGCAGTCTGTTGCTCTGAAGAAAAAAACGTTCTTAACAGTCTTGTTTGGTGTGAAACTCCACACACTCTCTGGATAGGTACACCTACGAGCCCCCAGTAGTGGGAGGGATCCAGTGTTCCCGGCCACTGAGAGAAGCTTGCTGTCCTATTGCAGGGGTGCCGGCCCACTGAGAGAAGCTTGCTGTGCTATTGCAGGGGTGCCGGCCCACTGAGAGGGCAGCAGATGTGCCGGTCACCCTGTTCAGAGTTTATGTGCCATCAAAAGGAATTTGGAAATGTCATTTTTAGGGGAAGAACTCTATAGTGCTGCTTTAATACAGCGGCCACAAGTGGTAGAACTTGGTATTGCAAGACCACCGGCCTGGAGCTAGCTGGGTTCCATGCTAACTTACTGTAAGTCAACAACAGGGCAACACAGAGAGAGCATAGGTGTATCTGAGGTCAGGTCAAAACAGTTGTCTCTGTTGCTATTGCTAAGTCAAAACTTGTCACCTTTAAACACCTTTAAACTCACAGCACGCTCTGACTTTGCATGGCTACGTAATCGTCTGACTGATCTGATCTGATGCTATACAGTACAGGGGACTTTTCTCTGTGGAAAGTTTGGATTCCTTTGAATCCAAACTTTATCTTTTTAATATGCTAAACCATTTTTGTTAGACCTGAATATATAATCGGCAAAGACTATCAGCAAAGACGGAACTAAGTGATTACTTGCTGGTGTGTGTGTGTGTGTGTGTGTGTGTGTGTGTGTGTGTGTGTGGAGGCAGAGGAGACAAGCTCAGGGGGAAAGAGAGCGTGCGCTGACTCAAGATGACGATGAGGAAGTCAGAAGTTACTGTTTCATTTTGCGGTAGTAATACGTCTGTATTTTAAACCCTGATGTGTTTATAGCTACACAATTTAATCTTGGTTGTTTTTCTTAATCAGTTTTTCTAGATGGCACCATGGCGATGCAGGATGCATCATAAAGATAGTGTTTCTGCCTTTGGGTAGTGCAGACCACTTTACCTTTGCATAGTGCAGACCACTTTACCTTTGGATAGTGCAGAACACTTTACCTTTGGATAGTGCAGAACACTTTACCTTTGGATAGTGCAGAACACTTTACCTTTGGGTAGTGTAGACCACTTTACCTTTGGGTAGTGCAGATCACTTTATATTTGGATAGTGCAGACCACTTAACCTGTGCATAGTGCAGACCACTTAACCTGTGCATAGTGCAGACCACTTTACCTGTGCATAGTGCAGACCACTTTACCTTTGGATAGTGCAGATCATTTTACCTTTGGATAGTGCAGACCATTTTATATTTGGGTAGTGCAGATCACTTTACCTTTGGATAGTGCAGACCACTTTACCTTTGGGTAGTGCAGATCACTTTATATTTGGGTAGTGCAGATCACTTTACCTTTGGATAGTGCAGACCACTTTACCTTTGGATAGTGCAGATCATTTTACCTTTGGATAGTGCAGACCACTTTATATTTGGGTAGTGCAGAACACTTTACCTTTGGATAGTGCAGACCACTTTATATTTGGGTAGTGCAGATCACTTTACCTTTGGATAGTGCAGACCACTTTACCTTTGGATAGTGCAGATCATTTTACCTTTGGATAGTGCAGACCACTTTATATTTGGGTAGTGCAGAACACTTTACCTTTGGATAGTGCAGACCACTTTATATTTGGGTAGTGCAGAACACTTTACCTTTGGATAGTGCAGACCACTTTATATTTGGGTAGTGCAGAACACTTTACCTTTGGATAGTGCAGATCACTTTATATTTGGGTAGTGCAGATCCCTTTACCTTTGGATAGTGCAGACCACTTTACCTATTTGTTCTTGTCATTGTTTTTGTTTGCAGAATCTGAACTCCACAATCTCAGCCAAGTGTGTTGAGGCCCAGGCTGTCATTTGGCAGCGTCAGCTTCAGACATGCTGCCATCTCTAGAATATGAAAATGTCTTGGGTTTAAGCAGACAAACACACACACACACACACACACTGGCTGAGTGATTTGGAGCAGAACACATGACTTGATGCAGATGCAGCTCTCTGCCGTTCCCACACCTCCATGCTTCTCTCTTTAGTGTGTGTCTTCAGTCCCTGGGGTTCTAGTACACTCCATGGGCTGATTCTAAATTGAATCCTATGAATGACAGGTTGGCCCAGTATGTGTGTGTGTGTGTGTGTGTGTGTGTGCTTGTTTCCTCTAGACCCTTCCTCAGAAGGCTAGGCGTCTGTACAGTATGTGTATGTGTGTGTGTTCTCTGTAGATGCTTGAGAAGGCTACAGTAGACGTCTGTGTGTGTGTGTGTGTGTGTGTTTCCGTAGATCCCGCAGAAAGCCAGGCGTCTGTGTGTGTGTGTGTGTGTGTGTGTGTGTGTGTGTGTGTTTCCTGCAGATCCCTCAGAAGGCCAGGCGTCTGTATGTGTGTGTCTGTATGTATGTACTGTATGTATGTATGTGTGTGTGTACTGTGTGTGTGTGTGTGTGTGTGTGTGTGTGTGTGTGGATGTATGTGTTTCCGTAGATCCCTCAGAAGGCCAGGCGTGTGTATGTGTGTGTCTTTATGTATGTGTGTGTGTGTGTACTGTGTGTGTGTGTACTGTGTGTGTGTGTGTGTGTGTGTGTGTGTGTGTGTATGTGTGTGTGTGTGTGTGTGTGTGTGTGTGTGTGTGTGTGTGTGTGTGTGTGTGTGTGTGTGTGTGTGTGTATGTGTGTGTTTCCGTAGATCCCTCAGAAGGCCAGGCGTGTGTGTGTGTGTGTGTGTGTGTGTGTTTCCGTAGATCCCTCAGAAGGCCAGGCGTCTGCAGGGATTCCTTAATTAGAGCGATTGGGGAGGTTTTTATTGAGTGTGGATTAGCCAGGGTTTCCTCTCGCATTAATGGAAATGAATATTTAATTGGTTTAATTGACTAATGAAGGCTTTAGGCTTTGAATCAGGGGGGGTATCCCCACTTTATCCCCCCCGATCTCCTCTCATCCTACTGCCCCCAAATGCCCTGCTTTGAATCCTTCAATCTCTCTAATACTCTCTCTCTTTCCATCTATCTGCCCTTATGTATCTCTCCATCTCTCTCTCTCCATCTATACAGTATGTCCATATCCCTCTCCATCTCTCTCTCCATCTATCTGCCCTCATGTATCTCTCCATCTCTCTCTTTCCATCTGTTCCTATCTATATCTCTCTCTTCCCTTCTCTCTTTCCTTGTTATATTGTCTTCTTCAGTTTCTGATAATAAACCACACTTTATCTTCTCTTTTTCAGAATCACTCTAACTCCCTCTCTTCCTCTTCCTCTCCCTCTCTCCATCTCCTCCTCTCTTCCTCCTCTCCCTCTCTCCATTCCTTCTCTTTCTCCTCCTCCTCCCTCCATCTCCTCCTTTCTTCCTCTAACTCCCTCTCTCCATCTCCTCCTCTCTTCCTCTAACTCCCTCTCTCTCCCTCCCCTCCTCTCTTCATCCTCCTCTCCCTCTCTCCGTCTCTTAGTCTGGCTCTCTCTGCTGCATCATGATCTACCTCTCCTTTACTGATACCCTGGGCAGTTGTTTACACACACACACACACACACCCACACACACACACACACACCCACACACCCACACTCTCAAGCGTAGACACACACATAGACACGCACACTGCTGAAATCTGGCCCCTGCAGTTAAGATGCTTTTACTGGCGATTACTGTCATAGCACATGGTGGGACCACAACTATGTTCACAAAAGGGCTCAGACCGTAGGCTTACTGAGACTGTAGAGAAGTAGAGAACACACACACACACACACACACACACACACACACACACACACACACACACACACACACACACTGTCTCTGCTCTGTTTCTGGCTATTTGTAAGCACACTGAGGGTATTTAAAATAACAGTGAGGCAAGTGTGTGTGTGTGTGTGTGTGTGTGTGTGTGTGTGTGTGTGTGTGTGTGTGTGTGTGTGTGTGTGTGTGTGTGTGTGTGTGTGTGTGTAAGGCAGCAGCGTGTCTTTGCTTTCATGACTTTATGTAACACAAAGCCATCTGGTCCATCAGGCTAAGCATCAGCTGCTCAAGAGAGCAAAACCTGT
>NC_085007.1:532925-542925 GCF_963854185.1 Sardina pilchardus
CAGACACCTCCCCCCACACACACACACACACACCACACACACACACACAAGCCCCTCTGGAGTTTATTAATGTGCTGTTTGTGTGGCTCTCACTCCTCTCCTGCCCCATCTACTCTTCACACTGATTACACAAGCTAGTTATCTGACTTGGGCTCCTCTCTCTACATACTCTATTTTAGCCACTGGGTTTTTTATGAAGTTCGCCATGTTCTTTCTTCTCTCAGGCTTTATGTAATGTGCTGTTTCTGCTTTAGCTATTTGCTCTGCTTGTGCCCTCTGTGTAGAGAGAGAGAGAGAGAGAGAGAGAGAGAGAGAGAGAGAGGGAGAGAGAGAGAGAGAGAGAGAGAGAGAGAGAGAGAGAGAGAGAGAGAGAGAGAGAGAGAGAGAGAGAGAGAGAGAGAGAGAGAGAGAGAGAGAGAGAGAGAGAGAGAGAGAGAGAGAGAGAGAGAGAGAGAGAGAGAGAGAGAACTCTGCTGTCTCCCTGGAGGTGGAGGGGGAGGGAAGGGGGTCGAGGGGCAGATGAAAAGTCGACGGCGCTCTGTTCAAACCGCACGCTCTTGCGCTACGCGGCGAGCTGAGCTGAGCTGAGAGAACGAAGGCTCCGTGAGAAGGCGAAGCGAAGCGAAGTGCTCGCTGTGGGCTGCGCAGCGCCAGCGTCTGTCAGAGTCGAGGGGAGGCGAGTCGAGTCGACGCCGGGATGCAAATGCTTGCGCTCATTTCCATTTCCATAGCTCTGTTCCCGTGCTAGCTCCGCTAGCGTGAGCGCCGCACAGATCCACTTTGCTCCCTGACACTGAGAGGGTGTGTTAGCGCTCAACACAAGCAGAGGTGATTCCAGTGTCTCTTCAGCTGATGAGTTAATGCTTATGAGCAAGCAGAGGTTATTTGCATGTCTCTCCAGCCCATGTGTTTGTGCTTCTGACTCACAGACTGCATCTCGGCAGCGTCTCAGCGCTGTGGGAGATCACGCGCCTACCGGGGTCTTAGTTTAAGCAATTCAGACTCCCTCAGAGCAGCGTGAACTTGTGCACCCACTGGGGCTTGTGTTAGTGTGTGTGTGTGTGTGTGTGTGTGTGTGTGTGTGTGTGTGATGGCACCGGGGTCTTATTTAAGCAATTCAGACTCCCTCAGAGCAGCGTGAACTTGTGCACCCACTGGGCCTTGTGTTAGTGTGTGTGTGTGTGTGTGTGTGTGTGTGTGTGTGTGTGTGTGTGTGTGTGTGTGTGTGTGTGTGTGTGATGGCACCGGGGTCTTAGTTTAAGCAATTCAGACTCCCACAGAGCAGCGTGAACTTGTGCACCCACTGGGGCTTGACTTTGGGATGCACCTCTCGTCAAATGCAGCTCCACACTTCTTGTGTTTGTCTGGCTGCCTGTCCAGTGGGAACTTGCAGGTTTCTGCACAGTCCTCTATGTTTCTACATGGTCCTGTATGTTTCTACATGGTCCTGTATGTTTCTACATGGTCCTGTACTGTATGTTTCTACACGGTCCTGTATGTTTCTACATGGTCCTGTATGTTTCTACATGGTCCTGTATGTTTCTACATTGTCCTCTATGTTTCTACATGGTCCTGTATGTTTCAACATGGTCCTGTATGTTTCTACATTGTCCTGTATATTTCTTCATGGTCCTCTATGTTTCTACATGGTCCTCTATGTTTCTACACGGTCCTGTATGTTTCTACATTGTCCTGTATGTTTTTACATAGTCCTGTATTTTTCTACATGGTCCTGTATGTTTCTACATGGTCCTGCACATTTCTACATAGTCCTGTATGTTTCTACATTGTCCTGTATGTTTCTACATTGTTCTGTATGTTTCTACATGGTCATGGCTTTGTGAATGAGAAACAAACAAAAGCCCCATTTTGACCCATGTCAAATGTACCATTAAGCATACTGTATGTCCGTGAATGTGTGTTTTTACCCAAGCAACATCAACTCTATCACCCACCCTTCGCTCAACACCAACTGTTGATCTGCCAGTATAAACAAATCCAAGATGGAGTCATGCCATATAGTATCACCCACTCTTCGCCCAACACCAGCACACAGCCAGATGAGTGCACAGTCACTAAATGTACACATACATTAACTTATTGTATGACCCCTATAGACAGACACCTCAAAACTCAAAAGCTCAGTACAGTTTCTAGCAGTACAGTGAGTGCCCAGTGCGTGTGATGGGACTCAGCTCACCGCCGTGTGTGGTCAGGTGGGGTAGGCAGGGGGACAGGTGTTAACCGAGAGGTTAAGAGGGGGCAATGGGCTTGTGATTGAAAAGATTGATTTAAATCTCTCAGTCAGCAAATTATTGTATATGTATTTCTGAGTAAGCGAGAGGAGATTGAGGAGAGGACATTGTGTGTGTGTGTGTGCATGTGTGTGTGTGTGTGTGTGTGTGTGTGTGTGTGTGTGTGTGTGAGGATGGCACCATCGGTGTTTAACGTAGCATGGCATTACCCAGCATGTTCTGGCAGTTTGATTATAGATGCAGTGAGTGTCCTCAGCTTGCCGACGGCTTTAACATCCCTCTGGTGCACACACACACACACACACACACACACACACACACACACACACACACACACACACACAATGAGACATACTGATGCACACAGACATGCCGTGCTCACACAGTAGAAATTGTAGTCCATAAGGCACCTTTATAGAGGAAGAGTCATGGAGGAAAGATGCATGCTGCCCTGTGTGTTTGAGATTTGGTTTGCTGAGACATCTAGTTTTTCTTTTGAACACTCTTTTCCATCTCTGATCTCTCTGTTCTTTTATCTGCTCTTTTGTTAATATCAGTGTGCATGTGTTGAGCTGTGCAAATAAACTTGCCCTGCCCTGCCAAGAGAGAGGTGTGTGTGTGTGTGTGTGTGTGTGTGTGTGTGTGTGTGTGTGTGTGTGTGTGTGTTTGATGATGCCTCAAGTCTGGGGTTTGTCTGAGATGTCACTGATGTAAATGTAATACAAATGACTGCAGCATTAGCGTGCTGAATTACTCGCATTAGCATTGAATTAGCATTAAAGCAGCGGTATGGAGTTTAGCATTAAAGCAGCGGTATGGCGTTTCGGTCTAGAACTAGCCAGCTAGATACCCAAAACACAATTGCCCTGCTAGATATTTTGCTAACTTAGGCTACAATGTGGTATCTTTTGATGATACAGTTGTGCTGTGAATATCTCACTTATTTGTGTGGGATGTTTGTATTAGGGTTAGACCACAGAACTGCAGTCTATGCTATAGCCTATAGGCCTACAGTGTGGCTGGTAGGACCTTAATATACTGAAATCAATGGAACTGACTCTCCTAACGTTATTTCTACACTCTGCAAACGGAGTGCTCAAATTGTGGACACGTTGTTGTCCGGCTGTAGGGGTTGTTTTAGCAGCAGTGCTGCTGCTGGTGTGTGTTACGCTGCAACGTGCTGGTGTGTGTTACAGTAGCTGCTAAAGTGTGTGCTGTTGGTGTGTGTTAGCTGCTAAAGTGTGTGCTGGTGTGTGTTAGCTTCTAAAGTGTGTGCTGTTGGTGTGTGTTAGTTGGTACAGTCTCTGCAGGTGTGTGTAGGTGTATGTGTGTGTGTGTGTGTGTGTGTGTGTGTGTGTGTGTGTGTGTGTGTGTGTGTGTGTGTGTGTAGGTGTATGTGTGTGTGTGTGTGTGGTCACAGGGCTTGATGAGCTGCCGTCAGTTAGCGTGGAGTGATGAGAAGACTGATGAGGGGGACCATCAGGGTTGACACATGTGTTAGGGACTGTGTGTGTGTGTGTGTGTGTGTGTGTGTGTGTGTGTGTGTGTGTGATGACACATGTGTTAGTGTGTGTGTGTGTGTGTGTGTGTGTGTGTCTGTGTTTGTGATGACACATGTGCTTGGGACTGACTGTGTGTGTGTGTGTGTGTGTGTGTGTGTGTGTGTGTGTGTGTGTGTGTGTGTGTGTGTGTGTGTGTGTGTGTGTGATGACACATGTGTTAGTGTGTGTGTGTGTGTGTGTGTGTGTGTGTGTGTGTGTGTGTGTGTGTGTGTGTGTGTGTCTGTGTTTGTGATGACACATGTGCTTGGGACTGACTGTGTGTGTGTGTGTGTGTGTGTGTGTGTGTGTGTGTGTGTGTGTGTGTGTGTGTGTGTGTGTGTGTGTGATGACACATGTGTTAGTGTGTGTGTGTGTGTGTGTGTGTGTGTGTGTGTGTGTCTGTGTTTGTGATGACACATGTGCTTGGGACTGACTGTGTGTGTGTGTGTGTGTGTGTGTGTGTGTGTGTGTGTGTGTGTGTGTGTGTGTGTGTGTGTGTGTGTGTGTGTGTGTGTGTGTGTGTGTGTGTGTGTGATGGCACATGTGCTAGTAACTGTAAGTGTGTGTGATGGCCCTTACAACCCATGTGTCACTGAAGCTCTGCATCACAGTCAGGTAACACACACACATACGCACACACAGTGGATGGCTACTAATGGAATCGTTAATTTGCAACAGGAAGAGATTGGTGTGTGTGTGTGTGTGTGTGTGTGTGTGTGTGTGTGTGTGTGTGTGTGTGAAGTCAAACTGCATTGGATTGGGATTAATGGGGAGAAAGATGCATGACAAAAAGAAAAGAAGAAAAAAAAATAAATCGTGGTGACTTTCACTTTCAATCGGGTTAGCAGAGGGGAATCTGCTGAAGTATTCATTCAAGGATGTTTACGTTGCTTTCAGGCTGCAACGTCACGAGCGCGACGTGTCCGAAGACACAGGTGGTTAATTAAAGCTAACCGGGAGTGAGTAGGGGGAAATAACAGCACATGCTATTGCAACCACTGAAACAAAAGCTGTAAGAGACGCTGAAACGAATGCTGGAAAACAACCTGCATATACAAGAAGTTCTGTGCAATTGAGGATATCTGAACCTTGGAGAGACGGCCGGTAAGACATTTATACCACCTTCGGGAAGATATGTTTGTACCGAACGCATTCCTTGAGCTATTGTGATACTGGCGTCCGTGGGCTCATCTGTTGCCCATGCTTTAAGTTGTTTAGGCTTTAAGCATTGTGATTCTATGCTTAGCGATTTCAATGACGTTTGACAAGTTGCGTAGTTGTTTGTGTAATTAGGTGCAAATGGGCCTGTGATTTAACCTACGGTTTGCATTTCGTTAGTTTAAATCTGGAAGTCTAGTGGTGGTGGGTTTGTGTATTGCTGCTAGTCCTTTTTATATTGACGGTGATGTTGTATATTGAGTTTCTATGTCATGAGCTATTTAATGAGCTATTTATAGTTACATTTTTCTATTGTGATTTTTCTATTGGATTAGTTACTTGCACTTTAGAACTGGCTTGATTATTTAAATGTCTATTGTTGGTTGTGTATTCTTATCTTATGTATTTTTTGGTCTCTATTTTGTTTGTCTTTTTAAAGGTTTTTCACCTGGTGAAATGACTAAAAATGAAATGGCTGCTACAGTGACTACTGCATATGTCTGCCTCTGAATTGAAAGAAAATAATAATAAGGAGGAAACCAAAGCACTGTTGTATTGTGGAGTCATTGAGTGGAATCCAGCATTAAGAATCTCCATGGATGTCTTTCCATTTTCAAGTTGAGGAAGTTTGCACAGAACACTAGGCACAACTTGACAGTGTGTGTGTGTGTATGTGTGTGTGTGTGTGTGTGTGTGTGTGTGTGTGTGTGTGTGTGTATTTGTAGCCATGAATGTGCTGAGGTGCAACAGAAGAGATTGTCGTGTGTGTGTGTGTGTGTGTGTGTGTGTGTGTGTGTGTGTGTGTGTGTGTGTGTGTGTGTGTGTGTGTGTGTGTGTGTGTTGTGTGTGTGTGTGTGTGTGTGTGTGTGTGTGTGTGTGTGTGTGTGTGTATTTGTAGCCATGAATGTTCTGAGGTGTTCTACATGTGCTCGTACATCTCACTAATGAGTGGTACTCTGGTTATACGCTGCGCATGGATATTTACAGTAAACATATGTTACTGTTTCTCTCTGTAGCAAGGCTTAGTCATATACCTACAGTACAATGCATGATAAAGTTACTCTTGGTGGAAGCTTTTACCGTCATTTGGCAAACCTCACCTTCTCCAAATTAATTAATTAATTAGGCGTGCATGCTGCCAAACCCCTCCAAAAGCTTTCAGTTAATTTGTTGGCGGCTATGTCTGCATATTAATGCTGTTGTGCTTCCTGATTGCAGCTTTCAAACCATTTGTCACGGCCGTGTGTCTTCTCGGTGGCTTAAAGAGTTTGTTATCGGTGTTTGTGTGTGTGTGTGTGTGTGTGTGAACGCAGTGGATGGCAGTGACTGCTGAGCACAATGCAATTTGAATGAATTTGTATGCAGTGCAAAGCACATTCATTTGCATGCTGTTTTCCAAGACATTTGACGTGCTTATCAGACACACATTTCTCACTCATGGAGATATTAACCCACCCACACACACACACTTCCATGTTTATTGATGAATTCAGCTGTGCTCATCAATATTGAACAGCCCCCCCACACACACACACACTCACCCACCTACACTGATGCAACAGTTGCCTTGATTAGCATCGATGCTACAATCACCTTACTGAACTCTCACTCATTTAGCTAATGTCCTGATTAGCATCAATGCTACAATCACCTTACTGAACTCTCACTCATTTAGCTAATGTCCTGATTAGCATCTATGCTACAATCACCGTACTGAACTCTCACTGATTTAGCTTATGTTGTGATTAGCATCTATGCTACAATCACCTTACTGAACTCTCACTGATTTAGCTAATGTCCTGATTAGCATCTATGCTACAATCACCTTACTGAACTCTCACTCATTTTGCTAATGTCCTGATTAGCATCTATGCTACAATCACCTTACTGAACTCTCACTGATTTAGCTAATGTCCTGATTAGCATCTATGCTACAGTCACCTTACTGAACTCTCACTGATTTAGCTAATGTCCTGATTAGCATCTATGCTACAGTCACCTTACTGAACTCTCACTGATTTAGCTAATGTCCTGATTAGCATCTATGCTACAATCACCTTACTGAACTCTCACTGATTTAGCTAATGTCCTGATTAGCACCAGCTCAACAGCCCACTTGATTATGGATGGGGCCTGGAAGGAGAGTAGATGACAGGGAAGGCTGGAGGGGTAATATTCTGTTGCACCAGGGATGGGGTGGGAGCAGTGGTGTAGTCTAGTTAGCTGTAGGCTAGTGGCTATAGGCCTACTGTGACCAACCTCAAATGTTAATGTAACCTGCGTTGTCTGGAACCCCCGCGGTCCAGACCTGCACACTCCCGGACTCGAACCCGCCAAACAGCAGCGGGAGTGAGGTTTACTAACGTCGACAGACACGCACAGCTAACTAGCTGACATCTGATACATTATGTGTATCCTTGACTATTTTAAGTGGGTATACTGAGATGGTGATGCTTTCTAAGTGGGTATACTGCATAGTGCTGGGGATCACGTAGGCTGCACCACTGGTAGGAAGGCCTGGGATGGGCTGGCATGGGATGGGATGGCCCAAATCCACTCCTTGAGTCCCCGACTGTAAATGACATCAAGTGTCTTCATCCATCCATCAAGGCAGGGAGTTCTTTTGTCTTTTTCACCCGTCTCTGTTGGTCTCTCATCTGGCCTCCCCTGGTTCAGCTGTGACCTGGCCCTTATCTGGCCCTTATCTGGCCCTGTTCTGGCTCTAATCTGGCCCTTATCTGGCCCTTATCTGGCCCTGATCTGGCCCTTATCTGGCCCTGTTCTGGCTCTAATCTGGCCCTGATCTGGCCCTTATCTGGCCCTTATCTGGCCCTGTTCTGGCTCTAATCTGGCCCTTATCTGGCCCTTATCTGGCCCTTATCTGGCCCTGTTCTGGCTCTAATCTGGCCCTTATCTGGCCCTTATCTGGCCCTGATCTGGCCCTGTTCTGGCTCTAATCTGGCCCTGATCTGGCTCTAATCTGGCCCTTATCTGGCCCTGCTCTGGCTCTAATCTGGCCCTTATCTGGCCCTGATCCGGCCTGAATGCAGACTGAGGTCTAATGGGTTGTAAGCACATGGGCTCTGTGAGGGTAAATGATCCACTGTTACCCCAGCGTGTCCTCTACAACCCCCCCCCCCCCCCCTCCTCTCCACTGTGACTCAAAGGGTAGTGTTGGCCTGGGGGCCGTGCCCCCCCCCCCCCCTTGTCTGTGATGTGGCGTGTCCCCGTTTCCTCCGTGCTCAGGCTGGGCTGTGCGGTGCAGATGCGTCCTGATGGAGCTGGGTTGAAATCGGAGATGATAGATAGATAGATAGATACTTTATTGATCCCCAAGGGACCAGATGCTGTGATTGTTTAATGCTGACACTGGAAATGAGGAAGAGCTGCTCACAAAATGTCTTCCAGCGGGTACTTTTTCAGATAGAAATAAATAAATAAATAGTAAAGCAACTTCAGTCTCATCTATGATATAATCCCAAACATTAAACTGCCAGTATTATGGTGCAGGATATATTATTGTGTGTGATTTTAGAGTGAGTGATGGGGTGTGTGTCATGGTGGAGCACCATATTCTATGCCTCTTGCTGTGGATAAAAGCAGCTGCTACAGCAAACCGCAGTGAGACTGGCTAAACCCAGCTCGATATGCCAGTGGTTGGATTTAGCCCTACAGTTCAGGCTGGAAACCTGCGCATTTATCTATGATGTTTCCTGTCCATGTTTGCTGGAACCATGGATGTGTAGTAGCCTGACGACGTCATACTCAATTCGGTCTGGCATCCAGGCTAGATGTATAGTGGAGGCTAAATGCAAGTAAACGCAGAAAATAGTTTATCCACCATTCATCCGCCTTTGAAAAGAGTTCATTCACCAATTGCAACTTTCAACATTCAAAAATCACACTGTATTATCCAGATTCACAATATTAGCCCTCATCAACACTAGGAACCATTGAATACCACTGGTATTGATATAAACATTGGACAATAACGTCCAGCATCATCAAACGTGTTCCTTTTTAAAAAATCTGATACCGCATGGTGCAGTCCACCTCACCGTGATCACTGGATTCATAGCTCTTATTTTACCACTACAATCACAAACTAGCCTATCCACCAGGGGTGTGTGAGTGTGACGTTAGAGTGAGTGATGGGGTGTGTGTGATGTTTGAGTGAGTGGAGGGGGGTCTGTGTCCGTGTACCGTTAGAGTGAGTGTTGGGGGGGTGTGTGTGTGTGTGTGTGACGTTAGAGTGAGTGAATGTGTGTGTGTGTGTGTGTGTGTGTGTGACTTTAGAGTGAGTGAGGGTGTGTGTGTGTGTGTGTGTGATGTTAGAGTGAGTGGAGGGGTGTGTGTGTGTGACGTTAGAGTGAGTGATGGGGTGTGTGTGTGTGTGTGTGTGTGTGTGTGTGTGTGTGTGTGTGTGTGTGACGTTAGAGTGAGTGATGGGGTGTGTGTGTGTGTGTGTGTGTGTGTGTGTGTGACGTTAGAGTGATGGTGTGTGTGTGTGTGTGTGTGTGTGTGACGTTAGGGTGATGGGATGTGTGTGTGTGACGTTAGAGTGACAAAGTGTGACGTGAGAAGCATGACGTAAGAAGGATGAGAAGAACACATGCATCCGGCCTGATACATAAGACCTTACGGTCCCCTGTCCTTTGTGTCTGTGTGTGTGTGTGTGTGTGTGTGGGTGTGTGTGTGTGTGTGTGTGTGTGTGTGTGCATGTGCTATGCCAAATGGAATAATGTGCTATATTCATGACTCAGTTGCCCAAAACATGCCCGAGTAAAAATAACAATATAGCAAAAAAAAGTACTGTCATCTCCCCTTTCAAGGCATCACTACTTCCTGTTTCTCTCGTTCCGTCATCCCTCTCTCTATCACCATATCTTTCTTTCTTCTCTCTCTCTCTGTTTCTCTCTCTCTCATCCCCCTCTCTTTATCACCCTATCTTTCTTCTCTCTCTTCTTACCATTTCTATCTTTCTTACCATATCTCTCCATCTTCCCTTCGTCTGTAAGGCTCTCTATTCATCTACATATTCTGTGT
>NC_085007.1:560425-565425 GCF_963854185.1 Sardina pilchardus
ATATGTGCCGACAAACGCCATGGAACAGCTTAGCTCTCCTTAGCTACTCTTATCTTCTCTTCTCTTCTCTTCTCTCACTCTACGCTCTTCTCTTTACTACAGGATTAGAGAGTAGAGAAGGTTATGAGGAGAGAAGGAGAGGCTCTTCTCTCTCTCTCTTCCTCTCTCTCTACTCCCTCTCTCTCTTCTCTCCTCTCTTCTCCTTAGCTTCTCTTAGCTTCTCCTCTCTTCTCCTCCCCTCTGTTATCTTCTCTTTTCCTCTCTTCTCTCTACACCTCTCTTCTCTTCTCTTCTTTTCTCTTCTCCTGTCCTCTCCTCTCCTCTCTTCTCTCCTGTTTTCTCTTCTCTTCTATCCTATTCTCCTCTCTTCTCTTCTCTTCTCTTCTCCTCTCTTCTCTTCTCTTCTCTTCTCCTCTCTTCTCTTCATCTGGCATGTCTAGGCTCTTTCTTTATTATGCTCGTGTGCCTGTGTGCAGTCAGTCAGGCACACGCTTGAGTGTGTGTGTGTGTGTGTGTGTGTGTGTGTGTGTGTGTGTGTGTGTGTGTGTGTGTGTGTGTGTGTGTGTGTGTGTGTGTGTGTGTGTGTGTGTGTGTGTGTGTGTGCATGACTATGTGACTGTTAATAAGAGATTGTGTCTGAAAGAGTGTGCATGTAGAGTCAGTTTCTGAGATCAGTTGGATTCAGAAGAGCAGAAGCAGGAATCCTGCAGGCAAGTGTGTGTGAGAGACAGTTATTGTGACAGGGAGGGAGTTACATTAAGTGGTGTGTGTGTGTGTGTGTGTGTGTGTGTGTGTGTGTGTGTGTGTGAGTGCGGTAAGTGCATATGTGTGTGTGTGTGTGTGTGAGCGAGAGAGATAGTGAGAGAGAAATAGGGAGTGTGCATATGTGTGTGTGAGCGTGTGATAGAGAGAGAGAGAGAGAGAGAGAGAGAGAGAGAGAGAGAGAGAGAGAGAGAGAGAGAGAGAGAGAGAGAGAGAGAGAGAGAGAGAGAGAAGAGAGACAGGGCATTTGTGTCAGTGTGTGTGTGTGTGTCTGTGTGTGTGTGTGTATGTCTGTGTGTGTGTGTGTGAGTGCGCGCATGTGTGTGTATGATGAATATGTCGTTTCAAGCAGAAGTTCGAGAGGAACGTGACGAAACTCTGCCACGCCTCCACTTCCTGTTTACCTGATAACTTAGTCGAGACTCACCTGCCAGCGCCACTGCAGCATCGTTGTCACTAGCAACCCACCATGTCCCCGTTCACCTCCCGTTAGTTTCCCGTTCGTCTCCCGTCTCACCAGTGATGGGGGTGCTCAGAGGTCTCACCAAATGCTGCCAGCGCAGCCAGTCTGGCACAATCCAGAGGGCACCTCCAGACACTGCAGCCCAGCTAGTGCTGTCTCCATGTAACCATAATCATGCTGTTCTGCTACTTCAGTGGCCATGTTCTGTTCTCATAGCTCAGCTCCAGTCTTGTCTCCTTGTCTCCGTGTGACCATAATCATGCTGCTCTGCTACTTCAGCGGCCATGTTCTCATAGCTCAGCTCCAGTCTGGTCTCCTTGTCTTATAGCACACATCAATGATCTGGGCAGCCGTGGCCTACTGGTTAGGGATATGGGCTTGTAACTGGAGGGTTGCCGGTTCGATCCCCGACCAGTCCACGGCTGAAGTGCCCTTGAGCAAGGCACCTAACCCCTCACTGCTCCCCGAACGCTGCTAGTTGGGCAGGCAGCTCACTGCTCTGGGTTAATGTGTGATTCACCTCACTGTGTGTTCACTGTGTGCTCTGTGTCTTCACTAATTCGGTTAAATTGGGTTAAATGCAGAGAAACTAATCACAAAAGTATATATTCTATTCCATCTGTTGCCTGGCATTTTGCCCGGCCTCTGCCAACGCGGCCAGGTCAGGCACGAGCTCACGTTAAGCTTCTCGGGTGCCCGCACTCGTCACTCTGGGCTGACGTCTGCCAGCTCGGTTCTCGTCAGGCGTGATCCCACGATGCACTTGGCGACCACGAGCGGTAACACCAGCGCAGAGCTGCCATGTTCACCAGAAGTGCGTCTGGACCCTGACTAGTGACCTACAGTAGACAAAGCACTGTGTGTGAGTGTGTGTGTGTGTGTGTGTGTGTGTGTGTGACTGTGAAGTTTTGACCCTGACTAGTGACCTAGACAAAGCGCTGTGTGTGTGTGTGTGTGTGTGTGTGTGTTCATATGGAGTGTGCTGTACATCATGGTATGAGTGTTTGTATAAACCCTAACATGCAGGATTAGATTAGATTAAATTCAACTTTGTTGAACAAGGAAATGTACAGTAGGAACTGGATTATCTGAATTATTATCAGGTTGTGTGTGATGGATTGATAATCAGGAATATGTGTGTGTGTGTGTGTGTGTGTGTGTGTGTGTGTGTGTGTGTGTGTATCTGCATTTCTGATCCTCATGGGTGAGGGGGTATATAGTATGGTGCAGACAGCTTCCTCTGTCTCAGCTGATGTGTTCTTGTTCTCAGTGGAGTGTGTGTGTGTGTGTGTGTGTGTGTGTGTGTGTGTGTGTGTGTGTGTGTGTGTGTGTGTGTGTGTTTGTGTGTGTGTATGGTGCAGACAGCTTCCTCTGTCTCAGCTGATGTGTTCTTGTTCTCAGTGGAGTTCAGACCCAAAATAGGTGCTGAGATGGAGACAAGCTCTCATCTGTGTTTGTCACCCAAAAAAGGAGATATTTTTGGTGGCAATGAAGGCTCTCTCCCGTTGGTGTGTGTATGTGTGTGTGTGTGTGTGTGCGTGTGTGTGTGTTAGCAT
This sequence comes from Sardina pilchardus, assembly GCF_963854185.1. Classification (NCBI taxonomy): domain Eukaryota; kingdom Metazoa; phylum Chordata; class Actinopteri; order Clupeiformes; family Clupeidae; genus Sardina; species Sardina pilchardus. The sequence continues at coordinate 563,207 of NC_085007.1, forward strand.
TATATTGTGTGTGTGTCTCCTGCTGCCAAGTGAAAAGCATCTTTAAGTGGAGTTGCGGCGAGAGCCTTGGAGATACAGCATCTTGTTAAGGAGTGTTTGTCAGGAACTGCAAGGCTGCTACTGCAGGCTCTGCATAGGACTGTGTTGAAGGGTGTGTGGGTCTGAGTGTGGTGTATGTGTATGTATGTATAAGTGTTAGAGAGAGTGTGTGTGTGTGTGTGTGTGTGTGTGTGTGTGTGTGTGCTATTGTCCTTGTTTTACTCTGTCCTTCTTACTCATATCCCTCTTTTTTCTTTGTGTGTTAGTATTATGGTGTGTGTGTGTGTGTGTGTGTGTGTGTGTGTGTGTGTGTGTGTCTCTCCTCTGTTTTAAAAGTGTACCATATGAGCTCCAAGTGTGTTTGTCCTCTGCTCTCTTCATCTCTCTCCTCTTTGTGTGTTAGCAATATAGTGTGTGTGTGTGTGTGTGTGCGTGTGTGTGTGTGTTCAGCGTCTTCTCCTCTGCTCTCTTCATCTCTCTCCTCTTTGTGTGTTAGCAATATAGTGTGTGTGTGTGTGTGTGTGTGTGTGTGTGTGTGTGTGTGTGCTCTCCTCATCTCTCTCTCTTTGTGGGCCTCTCTGCAGGAGTGTCCTTGTTGAGCGGGCGGCGCGTTCGTCTGGTGGAGTCTTGGGGGGTCAGGGGTGGACAGCTGGTGTGTGGTCACTGCGCTTCCTGTTGGCTTTGTGGGAACGCATCGCTGACCGTGCTGGCTTCCTGTAGTCAATCTGGGGGTCTGGTGGCTGGACACTGGAGTTTCCTGTGGTCTTTTCGGGGGTCCAGTGGCTGGACGCTGGCGTTTCCTGCGGTCCTTCAGGGGTCCCGTGGCGGGCGCTTGGCGTGGGGTCGTCAGGGCATCCTGTAGAGTGGCGGGCACAACACTCCCACGCTCAGAAGGCCGCGGGGTCGAGGGGTCGAGGGGTCGGCCCTCATTTAGTCGCCGCTACTACTGTGCCAAGCGTGCCCATCCTTCTCCCTCTGTCCTCTATTCAACGGGCACTCTCTCTCTCTCTCCCTCTGTCCTCTATTCAACGGGCACTCTCTCTCTCTTTCTCTCTTTCTCTCTCTCTCTCTCTCTCTCTCTCTCTCCCTCCCTCTCTCTTCTCTGTCCTCTATTCAACAGGCACTCTCTCTCTTTCTCTCTTTCTCTCTCTCTCTCTCTCTCTCTCCCTCTTTCTTCTCTGTCCTCTATTCAACGGGCTCTCTCTCTCTTTCTATCTCTCTCCCTCTCTCTCCTCTGTCCTCTATTCAACGGGCACTCTCTCTCTCTCTCTGTCTCCCTCTCTCTCTCTCCCTCTGTCCTCTATTCAACGGTTTCTCTTTCTCTCTCTCTCTCTGTCTCTCTCCCTTTCTCTCTCTGTCTGTCTCATTCCCACATACTCTCATCTCATTCTCCAACATGTTTACTCTCAAATTTGATTTCATTGTCATGACCATAGACTGTATATATAGAGTCTATGGTCATGACTGTGTAACGATAGAAGCATTCAATAATATTGTCTGTGCATTTGGATGTATACAGTGTAGAATGTATAGCCCTTTTACTATGTTTTCAGGATCATCTTAAATTTCATTTAATCATACTGTTCATTAAATTATTATTTTGTTCTCCACTTCACACAATACTTTACGATGACGTAATGTTAATGCAGAGTCTTGGAGTGTTTTGTAAAGTTATTCCAAAGTAGATAGTGGAATATGCCGTTTACATACAGTACAGTAAGCCCCCAGACTCCTCATCTGGTGTTGAGATAAAGCACATCTGGTGTTGAGATAAAGCACATCTACAGTAGTGTTGAGATAAAGCACATCTAGTGTTGAGATAAAGCACATCTAGTGTTGAGATAAAGCACATCTGGCAGAAGGGACGGCCAGCGCCGATGCACATTCCTCCTATTACTCATCCTCTCATTCCGTCCCTCTCTCTCTCTCTGTCTCTATCTGTCCATCCCTGTCCATCCCTGTCCATCTCTCCCTCACTTTGTCTCTTTCAACTCGTTCCCTCGTTCTCTCCTTTTGGCATGTGTTGATCTCTATTCCTCCGCCCCTGCTATCACTGTGCATCCCTTTGTTTTTGGCATGTGTTGATCTCTATTCCTCCGCCCTGCTATCACTGTGCATCCCTTTGTTTTTGGCATGTGTTGATCTCTATTCCTCCGCCCCTGCTATCCCTGTGCATCCCT
>NC_085007.1:570425-575425 GCF_963854185.1 Sardina pilchardus
TCCATCAGAGTTAAAGTAGAGTGTGAAGTACCATCAGAGTTAAAGTAAGGAGTAAAGCTCCATCAGAGTTAAAGTAGAGTGTGAAGCTCCATCAGAGTTAAAGTAAGGAGTAAAGCTCCATCAGAGTTAAAGTAGAGAGTAAAGCTCCATCAGAGTGAGCATACGAGTGGAGATCAGAGTTGAGGTGTGCGGTGGCAACACAAAGGGCTTTGATGTATAATTGAGAATGATGATAAACTGGATGATGATGATATACTGGATGATGAATCCTGATGTCTTCTCTTCTTCTTCTTCCTCTAATCCTCGCTCTCTGTCTCTCATGCACTCTATCTTCTCCTCCCACCACTCTGTCTGTGTCTGTCCATCCCTCTCTTGTCCTCCACTTCACGCTGTCTATCTGTCTATTTCTTCTTTTCCTCTCTCCCCCTCTCTTCTTCTCCCCCTCTTTCCTTCCCCCTCTCTCTTCATGTATTCCCCTCTTGCCTTCAATCTTATTCCGTCTACGTTTATATCTTTCTCTCCTCTTGCTCTCCCTCGCTCCTCTCCTCTCCCCTCTCTCTCCTCTCCCCCTCTCTCTCTCTCCTCCTCCCTCCTCTCTCCTCCTCCTCTCCTCTCCTCCTCTCTCTCCCTCTCTTCCCTGTGCAGTAACAGTCATAATGAGATAACGGTGGTGGTGTGGCGGACGGGTCCGTCGGTGAAGTCCAGCTACGAGGGCCTGATCCACCGGCCGTCCTACAAGCCCTCTCCGTCCGCCTACGAGCCTCCGTCCCCCCCCAGCAAGAAGCGAGACAAGACCCCCCCGGCCGTGCCCCCCCTCCCGGCCCACCACCGCACTCGCCGCCTGCTCATCAACGGCTCTGAGGGCGTCGGAGGAGGAGGAGGAGGAGGAGGAGGAGGAGTGGGGGGAGTGGCCAGCGGACTGGGCTGGGGGGCCGGCGAGAGACCCGGTGATGAGCCGGACGCCAAGGGCCGGTCGTCGGGGGCGACGGCGCAAGGCCAGCACACACACACGCTGCGGGGGACCCGCGTCAAAGCGTCCAACGGGGACAACTACATCATCCTGTCGCCCATCAGCCCTGGAGGCCAGGTACTGGCTGAGCCCCCCCCCCAGTGGTGCCGTGCACCCCGGCCCCCTCAGTGCCTCACTCCCACCGGGGTGCCCCCCCCAACTTAAGCCTCATTCACATTTACAACTAGGGTGCCCCCCCAACTTAAGCCTCATTCACATTTACAACTAGGGTGCCCCCCCCAACTTAAGCCTCATTCACATTTACAACTAGGGTGCCCCCCCAACTTAAGCCTCATTCACATTTACAACTAGGGTGCCCCCCCCAACTTAAGCCTCATTCACATTTACAACTAGGGTGCCCCCCCCAACTTAAGCCTCATTCACATTTACAACTAGGGTGCCCCCCCCCAACTTAAAGGGATATTCCGCCATTTTTGGAAATACGCTCATTTTCCACCTCCCCTCGAGTAAAACAATCGATATTTACCTTGTTCCCGTTCATCCAGCCATTCTGTGAGTCTGGCGATACAACTTTTAGCTTCAGCCTAGCATAGATCATTGAATCGGATTAGACCATTAGCTTCTCGCCTGCTAGCTTCATGTTTAAAAGTGACTAAGATCTCTGGTAATTTTCCCATTTAAAACGTGTCTCCTCTCAAGTTAGAAAGTGCAATAAGACCAACTGAAAATGAAACCTGGCGTTTTTCTAGGCTGATTTGACATGGAACTACACTCTCATCTGGCGTAATAATCAAGGCAACTTGCAAACGTACCATAGGCGCAGTGATATCGTACGCAGCATCTGAAAATAGTCCCCATAGACAACAAGCAGTAGTAGTGCCAGTAGTTTGCAAGTTGGCTTGATTATTACGCCAGATGAGAGTGTAGTTCCATGTCAAATCAGCCTAGAAAAACGCCAGGTTTCATTTTCAGTTGGTCTTATTGCGCTCTCTAACTTGAGAGGAGACACGTTTTAAATGGGAAAATTACCAGAAATCTTAGTCACTTTTAAACATGAAGCTAGCAGGCGAGAAGCTAATGGTCTAATCCGATTCAATGATCTATGCTAGGCTGAAGCTAAAAGTTGTATCGCCAGACTCACAGAATGGCTGGATGAACGGGAGCAAGGTAAATATCGATTGTTTTGCTCGAGGGGAGGTGGAAAATGAGCGTATTTCCAAAAATGCCGGAATATCCCTTTAAGCCTCATTCACATTTACACACTCCTACCCCCCCAACTTAAGCCTCATTCACATTTACAACTAGGGTGCCCCCCCCCCAACTTAAGCCTCATTCACATTTACAACTAGGGTGCCCCCCCCCCAACTTAAGCCTCATTCACATTTACAACTAGGGTGCCCCCCCCCCAACTTAAGCCTCATTCACATTTACACACTCCTACCCCCCCAACTTAAGCCTCATTCACATTTACACACACACAACCACTGGGGTGCACCCCCCACCCACAAGAGACCATGTAATGTTAACATAGTTCAGAGAATACAAGCAGCAAATGGCAAGTGAAATGACGTAAATGTGAATGGGGTTTGAACGCCCCCCCTTCCCCCCACCCCACCCCAAGTTGGGAGTTGTGTGTTGATGTTCAGTCTGTGTTGGTGTGGTGTGGTGTGGGGTCTGTGTCGGTGTGCTGTGGCTCTTTTCATGAATGAGTTCAATGAGTGAATAGACAGAAGAAGCTCAGCAAATGTGCCAAAACAATGAGCAGACGTATCAGTCACATGATGCGCAGTGCTTCAGTGAGCTTAGGTGCATCACATGTCACTTCCTGTGGCCAGTCTCCTGTTATATGCACCTCACATGTCACTTCCTGTGTCCAGTCTCCTGTTATACACACACCACACACGCTCCAGCATCGCCGCGGCAACAGTGCCATTATTATTGATTTAATGCATCATGCACAATGGAACTTTGAATGTACCTTCTAAATGCTGAAATGACTACAGTCCACCACAGTATTACGAAATGTCAGCCTTAACACTTTTATTTTTTATATAAAGTCTGAGAATTTATAGATTGTATTTAGAGTTATGTGCAGTATCTGGCTGTAGAACTGTGACTTACTGTATATGGAACAAGTATTCTAATAAAGACCTTATTATCGTTAAATTTGCTGTCAAATTGTCTGATTGAGAAGTCCTGTAATCAAGTAAATAGTAATAACCAACATGGAGGATTTGCTGTATAGTATGCTGGTATGCTGTATAGTATGCTGGTATGCTGTATAGTATGCTTGCTGTATAGTATGCTGGCCCTTGGGCAGCCTGTCTGTGTCTCCCGGGGTCCCCTATGGGGCTCTGGGCTACGTCCTCTCTCTCTGTAGTATACTTACTTTACTAAGTAGCATACTTGCATACTCTCTGTAGTATACTTACTTTACTAAGTAGCATACTTGCATACTCTCTGTAGTATACTTACTTTACTAAGTAGCATACTTGCATACTCTCTGTAGTATACTTACTCTACTAAGTAGCATACTTGCATACTCTCTGTAGTATACTTACTTTACTAAGTAGCATACTTGCATACTCTCTGTAGTATACTTACTCTACTAAGTAGCATACTTGCATACTCTCTGTAGTATACTTACTTTACTAAGTAGCATACTTGCATACTCTCTGTAGTATACTTACTCTACTAAGTAGCATACTTGCATACGCTCTGTAGTATACTTACTTTAATAAGTAGCATACTTGTTCGCATATACAACTCATCATTTGTGGCTGCTCCTTATCCTCTGTTCAAATAGGAACACCAAGAGCACCCAGGAGTACGAAAAAGTCACTTTAGACAGTAGACCTCAACACGTTTATTTAGTACGATAAGTCACTTTAGACAGTAGACCTCAACACGTTTATTTATTACGATAAGTCACTTTAGACTGTAGACCTCGACACGTTTATTCAGTACAATAAGTCACTTTAGACAGTAGACCTCGACACGTTTATTCAGTATGATAAGTCACGTTAGACTGTAGACCTCGACACGTTTATTCAGTACGATAAGTCACTGTAGAGTTTAGACAGTAGACCTCGACACGTTTATTTAGTACGATAAGTCACTTTAGACAGTAGACCTCGACACATCTATTCATTTCTTTATGGCATTAAGATAAGTCACTCCGGCCCCGGCAGTGGCGCAACTGGCTGGGGCACCTACACCGTACGCCGGCGACCCGGGTTCGATTCCCGCCCCGTGGTCCTTTCCGGATCCCATCCCGACTCTCTCTCCCACTCACTTCCTGTCATTCTCTCTACTGTCCTGTCCATTAAAGGCATAAAAAGCCCAAAAAATAATCTTTAAAAAAAAAGATAAGTCACTCCACTGTAGTCTATCTGAAATCATCCTACAGGGGGCGTTGTAAGTTCCGCTGTTTACCTCTCCTGTTCTACCACCGAGTTCCTGAACTCTTTAACCCCCCATCAGTAGATACCACAGTACACCTCTGCTGTTCTAGCACCTCTCGGTACCTGTACTCTTTAACCCCCCCCCCCCCCCCCCAGCAGACGTCCAGAGCTCTGTAAGGGCCCCAGTAGGTTGTCTTCGCTGGAAATGATACCAGTCTGAGTAATATTCCCCTCTGTGCTCCAGCAGCTCAACTACAGGGAAGTACACATGTGCTCTTGTACTCAGGACCTGTGCTGATTATCATGCTGTTAGATTTTATTATTGCAACTATACAGCTATTTTCTGCAGTTAGGAGTCCCAAAATGGGTTCAAAGAATCCATCATGGAACTCTTAGCTTGGACTGTGTGATTCCAGAACGCACCCTGCCTGAACATTCTCTGAGGAGATATAGCACGTGACCCCAGATCTGTCGATCAGTGTGAGGAGGAGTGTGTGTTGAACAGGACCCCAGATCTGTGGTTCAGTGTGAGGAGGAGTGTGTGTTGTACGTGACCCCAGATCTGTGGTTCAATGTGAGGAGGAGTGTGTGTTGTACGTGACCCCAGATCTGTGGTTCAGTGTGAG
>NC_085007.1:592925-605425 GCF_963854185.1 Sardina pilchardus
GCGTGTGCGTGTGCGTGTGCGTGTGCGTTTGTGTGTGTGTGTGTGTGTGTGCATATAGGAAGTCAGTGGCACTGATAGCGGAAATACTGTATGGCGCTAGCGTTTTCCTTTGGCATTTGAGTGTGTTTTATTGTTCCGTATGTGTGCTGTTCTACTGTGTGCTGTGTGGAAGGGTGCGTGTGTGTGTGTGTGTCTCTATTGTATATTTGAGGGTTATCGCCCCCCAATAGATATCATATCAGCTCTGAAAACCAAACGACACAGGAAGCATTACAGATACATTTCCCAGTGTACACAGACAGACAGACAGACAGACAGACAGAGACAGACAGACAGACAGACAGACAGACAGACAGACAGACAGACAGACAGACAGACAGACAGACAGACAGACAGACAGACAGACAGACAGACAGACAGACAGAGAGGCGGCCATTTCAAACAAAGTTTGCCTTCAATAGCCACGAGGTGAGCAAGTGTGTAGTCCGACACGCATTCCAGGTAAAGCACGCACGGTAAAGTTATGTCCAAAGGTAATTTATTAAACAGTCCGGTTGACTTTCAAAGGAATGACTTGAACAACAAAATAAACGCTGAGTATAATGCAAATCTATGCGATCAAACAGGTCACAGTTATGCGGTCGAAAACTATTGCCTTTCACTCGCTCTCACCTGCTGAGCACCTTGACTGTCCACTAATTAACACCATATTTCGTGCCACTAAGGCACGTCAAGGGGAGGGGTCACGCCCCGCATCATCAAGGTGACATTAGATAAGAGTCTCCAGTCTAAATATAAATATCTAAATATGAAACAATAATCGCAGCAGCCAAAACTCAAATTACAAAAAAGGCAAACTCAAATAAACTACAATATGGCTCCAACACACTGGCCCCTAATTGTCTAGGCTACCGCAAGACTATTACCAGTAACAAAATGAAATTCAAAGGGGAGTCATACTAGTCAGTACTATAAACATTCTAATGTTCCTTCAATAATGTACATTAGTCAACAATCAATAAGTTCACATTTGTTTTTTTTGTTTTTTTGTTTTTTTTTTACAATTTCGTTTTTTGCATAGTCCTTTAGGTGGTCAAAAGAGTTCAAAAAATTCAAAAGTAGTCCAATGTAAGTGTAGTGCAAAAGTGGCAAAGTCCATGTATTGTGCAAACTACACTGCTCAAAAAAATAAAGGGAACACTGGTTCATAGGAGTATAGCATCAAGTCAGTCACACTTGTGAGATATTGATTTGGCCAGTTATGTAACAGAGGTGGTTTGTGAATCAGGTTGACCTGCTTTGATGTCAACAAAATGTTCTACAGGTGTACTAGAGGGCCAACTGTGAGACGACCCCCAAAACAGGAATGTTTTTACAGGTGGTGGCACATGGTAATTTTTCCATCTTCATCCTTCTTGACTGATTTGGCACTAGTTTTGCATTTGGATAAGGTCAGTGTTACCACTGGTAGCATAAGCCAGTATCTGGAGCCTACAGAGGTTGCACAGGGTAGTCCAACTCCTTCAGATTGGCACACCAATACGTTCCATTGCCAAAATGACTGCTGTGTCTCCCCCTGCAGTCTCAAGAGCATGGAAGAGATTCCAGGAGACAGGCAATTGCTCTAGGAGAGCAGGGCAGAGTGGTAGAAGATCCTTAACCCAGTAGCAGGACCAGTATCTGCTCCTTTGTGCAAGGAGGAACAGTAGGAGCCCTACTAGAGCCTTACAGAATGACCTCTAGCAGGTCACTGGTGTGAATGTCTCTGGCCACACTGCCAGAAACAGACTTCATGAAGGTGGCCTGAGGAACCGATGGCCTCTAGAGGGACCTGTGCTCCCTGCCCAGCACTGTGGAGCTCAATTGACATTTGCCATAGAATGCAATATTGGCAGGTCTAACACTAGCGCCCTGTACTTTTCACAGATAAGAGCAGGTTCACCCTGAGCACATGTGACAGACATTGAAGGGTCTGGAGATGTCGTGGAGAACGTTATGCTGCCTGCAACATCATTCAGCATCATTCAACATGACCGGTTTGGTGGTGGGTCAGTAATGGTCTGGGGAGGCATACCCTTGGAGGGATGCACAGAACAGGGCAGTGAACACAGGTCCCTCTAGAGGCCATTGGGCCCTCATGTCAACCTCATAAAGTCCGTTTCTGACAATGTGGTCTGAGACATTCACACCAGCGGCCTGCTGGAGGTCATTCTGTAGGGCTCTAGCAAAACTCTTACTGTTCCTCCTTGCACAAAGGAGCAGATACTGGTCCTGCTATTGGGTTAACAACTTTCTACCACTCTGCCCTGCTCTCCTAGAGCAACTGCCTGTCTCCTGGAATCTCTTCCATGCTCTTGAGACTGCAATGTGAGACAGCAATCTTTTTGGCAATGACAAGTATTGGTGTGCCATTCTGGAGGAGTTGGATTACCCTGTGCAACCTCTGTAGACTCCAGATACTGGCTTATGCTACCAGTAGTAACACTGACCCTATCCAAATGCAAAACTAGTGAAAAATCAGTCAAGAAGGATGAAGATGGAAAAATTACCAGTTGCCACCACCTGTAAAAACATTCCTGTTTTGGGGGTCATCTCACAGTTGGCCCTCTAGTACACCTGCAGTAAATTTCGTTGACATCAAAGCGGGTCAACCTGATTCACAACCACCTCTGTTACATAACTGTCCAGATCAATATCCCACAATTGTGACTGACTTGATGCTATACTCCTATGAACCAGTGTTCCCTTTATTTTTTTGAGCAGTGTATGAATACAGATGTGGTGCAGATGTGAAAAGTCCATGAATGCACAGGTATGTAGTGATGTGTGGGCACGCAATGGTATGTTCAGGTTTGTCAGTTTATGTAGCGTGCGTATCAACAGGCCATGTTGCGAGTCTGACCGAGTCAAACTCCTAAAGTGCTTGCTCAGCTTCAAGCAGCGAGCAGAGCAGAGGTTGACAAAGTTCTCAGGCTTCATACACCTGTCCATCTCAAATCTGCTTATCTGGTCAAATTCTGTGAGCCATCCTTTCCAGGGTCCAGTCTTTTCATCAGGAATGATGTCCCATCCATACTTGGCCTGACAGAGTTTCTGCAGGATCTGTTTGGCTTTGAGGGTAAAGGGAGAGAGAATACCAAGTGGATCAATCTCTTGTTTTTCCTCAGAGTCCTTTTCAGGGAAATCATGATTGTACCGTTTAACTAGCAGTTCTTTGGGGTTCTCCAGTGAGATGCGATTGGTTGTCACAATCTTTGTTCCGGTCTTTTCCGTAGCAGTACTATTGAGTGGACCATTGACCACCCATCCAAACAGAGTTTTAACTGCATACGGTCCATTTCCTTGGCTTCGGATTATCTTCCAAGGTTCCATTGCCTTTGGAACATTGATTCCAATCAACAACTCCACTTCAGCATCAATTTCTTGTAGTTTGATTTCACGCAAATATGGCCATTTTCTCAGGTCTTGTTGAGTCAGCAAATTACCTTTTGAGACTGGGATGGCTGTTTGTGTGTAAACTTTTGGTAGTTCAATGTGTGCATTACCATCTATGCTACCAACCTCCAATCCTGTGAGCTCGCAGCATTTCACAGGTCTTTCTTGTCCCATGGTCTTCAAGATGATCTCAGTCTTGCGCCCTCTGGAGTTCAGCTGGGTCATGAGGTTTTCAGTGCAGAACGTTACAGAGCTGCCTGGATCAAGGAAGGCGTAGGTTTGGATGATCTTACTTCCTTTTGCAGCTTTAACCTGAACCGGAACGATAGCCATGGCGCAGTCATTACTGGCCCCTGTTGCATGATAAGCTGAAATCAGAGCACTCGACAGAGGCTTCCTTTGAGATGGTGGATTGTGAGGTCTGCGGCTTGGGGTCGATACTGCCAATGTGCAGTACTGTAGGATGTTTCCTTTTGCAAATTTGGCATTCCATTCTTTTATTACAGTCCTTGCTCATGTGACCCTTTTTAACCCTTTCATGCGCAACGTCCACATGCGTGGACAGTAACTTTAACTCTGTTTTCTACTTATTTATCATGTTGATATACACCAATCCACTTCAGGGCAGTTTTAGTAGGTCCTTGGCAATATATTAACAATATGTATCATCTTATATTTGGAATGTTGACTGCTTGATGACATCATCAATTCAACATGAGTGACAGTAATGGCCATATGCTGAATGCTCCAGGCATATCTGTAAAAAGCTAGTACTCAAGAAGGCAAAATCATGTAAAAAAAAATATTATGCTGTACAGGAGAGTGTGTTGAACAACACTGTGTTTTCAGAAATTAAATCGGATGTAAAATAGAGTTTGTAGACCCTAAAAAGCAACTGTCCACGTATGTGGACGTTGCGCAACAGAGGAGTTAAATGGCCAAAAATTAGATTTTGTAACTAGGACTTTTTTTTATTTTTTTTTTTCAAATATGATTTTAAATGCTTTAAATTACAAAGAAACAAACATTTGGTAAACATATTTATAAATAATGACCTAATTACATGTGGTAATGCCAAGGTGGTATGGTAATATGGGGGTAGTAGAGGGGTGGGTGGGTAGTAGAGGGGTGGGTATGAGAGTACTAGAGGGGTGGGTGGATTAGTAGTAGAGGGGTGGGTAGTAGGGATGTAGTAGAGGGGTGGTTGGGTAGTGGTGGTAGTAGAGGTGGGTAATATGGGGGTAGTAGAGGGGTGGGTGAGGGTCGGTGAGCAATAATGGGGGTAGTAGAGGGGTTGGGCGGGTAGTATGGAGGTAGTAGAGAGGTGGATGGGTAGTATGGGGGTAGTAGAGGGCTGGGTGGGCAGTATGGAGGAAGTAGAGGGCCATAGTTTCCACATTTTCTGTCATTACATTTTATTCGTTTTTACCCCTTTGTTGCGCACTGTCCACATACGTGGACATTAACAACTATATAAAAGCATATTTTTAAAAAATTCCAACTGATTTTCAATATTGGGCTCATATAGAGTAATAAAATCAATACTAAAAAAATCTAGACACTTTTTTTCATAATGCGTGCATGAAAGGGTTAAGGCAACCAAAGCAGTGACCGTTCTTCTTCAGATGATCAACTTTCTGATCATGAGTCTTGGAGGCAAACCTTTTACAGTCCGTGACAGAATGTGCATTCTCACAAAAACTACATACAGGCAAGACCCCAGCGTTGGTGTTACTCTGCTGGAGTGATGTAGATGGTTGTCTGGGTCGTAGTTCTTCAAGTGAGGTCACAGAAGTTACAAAACTCTCTTTGAGAGGCTTTGAGCTTGACGCTCTAGATGTCAATGCTACGCCTTTAACTGGATAGGGATCTCTAATATCTCCGAATACCGGATGTAACAATATGGAAGACTGGGTTTCTAGGAATTCTACCAGGTGTCTGAATTTAATGCGCGTGTTCTTCTGGGCACAGTCATACACGAGAGTTCGCCATCTTTCGCGAAGTTTGTATGGAATTTTAGACACCAGCAGTTTCAAGTTTGAAGCAACATTCAATTCATCAAGGTACTCCAAGTCTTGCATAGCATTATAACATTCCCTCAGATACAAGGCATATGCATGTAGTGCGGTTCCATCATCAGGTTTTACAGATGACCAGTTGAGAGCCTTTTCAAGATAAGCATTAGCAATTTTCATTTCATCACCGAAATGTTGCTCAATCAATCTTTTTGCTTCAGTGTAGCCTCTACGAGGATCCATATGCATGCAGCTACGCACCAGGTCTTTGGGTTTTCCTGATGTAAACTGCTCCAAGAAATAAAGCCTATCCTGGAAACTGTTTGTCTTGTCTTCAATCAAATACTTGAATGCATGTACAAATGATTGATACGATAATGGATCTCCATTAAATACTGGCACTTCCCTTTGAGGCAATAAAGAAAGATTTTGTTGTCTTAACAGGAGTTCAGTGATCTCCTTTTGAGTCTGTAGCATGGAAACACTGAAGTCATTTTCAGCAATTCCACCACTGGAAGTAGTGTGAGGGCTAGATGTAGCTGTTGCCCGCTCACCTGTTCTTATATGCTTAACAGTTCTCTGTAATGGTGTTTTGGGCACTGTGGCAACAGGAACGTATTCAACTGCAGATGTTTCAGCAAGAGTGTAATCAACAGTACGAGGCCGATTTCTATCATAATAACTGTTCATTGCATCGCCAGGCTGTTCAGGATCTTCACTCAGAATCTTCAATCTAGCGTCAGCAGCATCTAACTGTGCCTTTAGCTCTAAAAGCTCCCTTTTCAATTTTAAAGCTGCCTCTTCCAGCTTTAAAGCATGCAGCGCTGGTGCTGCTTTGGAACGTGCCTCCAATGCAGCCTTTTCAGCTGCGGCTAGCTTAACAGACGAGGAAGAGGAGCCGACAATGGATATGCTATCCTTTGGTTCAACAGTAGCTTGTAGATTGTGCTGTTTCGTTTTCCAGCTTTCAACATCTCTCAGAAAATAGTTAAAGTTCGTAATTCGTGGTTCAAACCAATAAGTATCATCAACTTCTTTTTCTTCATCCACAAGAAGATCTTGCACTTTTGTATGCACTGCTTTAAAGTCCTCCATACATGCCAACAAGTCTTTCGTTAGCTGGTCCACCTGAGCAACATCTCCATTTTCAACAAGCAGGGCTTTAATCTCGTTAGTCTTTCGTGTGCACACTCCCAATTTACCTCTTCGCGTTGCCGAGAGTGAATTAAAAAGTTTCTCTGCTTCCGCAGCACTCTGGGCCTCTGCATCAGTCATCTTACGTTTAAACTGTTTGTAGTCCGTCTATCAAACAAAGTTCAATAAAGTTTTTCTGTTTGTCCGTCAATGCTATCAATGCGTTAATACATTAACATTGTCCATGAATGTTGTTTACAAGATGTCCATTCATCTACTCATTCATCTACTCACGACCCGACGTTTCCTTCAAGCCGACCGTGTCCAACTTCGGCAGCAAACAGCAAACAGCAAACTTTCAGTCCATGATATAGCCTAATCCACAAAGAAAGAAGTAGCCTAATCCACTTTGTAGTCCTTCGTTGTTGCGTCGATCTTTGGTTAGTTTTCGACAATTGTAGCGGCCATTTCAAACAAAGTTTGCCTTGAATAGCCACGAGGTGAGCAAGTGTGTAGTCCGACACGCATTCCAGGTAGGCTAAAGCACGCACGGTAAAGTTATGTCCAAAGGTAATTTATTAAACAGTCCGGTTGACTTTCAAAGGAATGACTTGAACAACAAAATAAACGCTGAGTATAATGCAAATCTATGCGATCAAACAGGTCACAGTTATGCGGTCGAAAACTATTGCCTTTCACTCGCTCTCACCTGCTGAGCACCTTGACTGTCCACTAATTAACACCATATTTCGCGCCACTAAGGCACGTCAAGGGGAGGGGTCACGCCCCGCATCATCAAGGTGACATTAGATAAGAGTCTCCAGTCTAAATATAAATATCTAAATATGAAACAATAATCGCAGCAGCCAAAACTCAAATTACAAAAAAGGCAAACTCAAATAAACTACAATATGGCTCCAACAGAGAGAGAGAGGCAAAAAAGGACAGAGATAAACTTCCCAGTACAACAACAGTCTTGCTGAGTCAGAAGTTTTACTTGTGAAGTGATTTCTGAGTGATAAGATGTTGCTATGGTGATGTGAGTCTGGTAAATCAAGTCATTATGATTACAGCGATGAATGGCACTGATGAGGATAGCTGTGATGATGTTCTATACATTATCCCTTACTTATTCCACTGCTTGGTGATAGCAGTGATGATGTTCTATACATTATCCCTTACTTATTCCACTGCTTGGTGATAGCAGTGATGATGTTCTATACATTATCCATTACTTATTCCACTGCTTGGTTGAGTTCCCCATTGTCCTGCGTTCTATAATGGCCGCCACACACTACAAGAGAATCGCAAGGGTTTTAGTCCCGATCTGCCCCCTCCGACAATCGGGGGTGGCGTTACCATGGTAGCTTGGACGGGGCCGACAATCGGACCCGATCTGCCTCTCTCGCCGAGTGTGGTCACTTCTGCACAAGTCCGAAAATATGTCAGGAATGTGTGTCATCACGGCACCATAAGCAGCTTTTGATTTCAAAACTGTCACTAAATGCATAAAATAATCCCCTGGACACAAAACCAGGGAGGAGCAGCCTGCTGTGAGATTACACACTCTAATTCAGACACACACACACACACACACACACACACACACACACACACACACATTGGCGCAGTAGCTCCCTCCCTCGTGGTGTAGAATAGGCGAGAATCACACTCTCTCAAAAGGTCACGTACCAATGTGTTGACCTCGCAGTTAGTGTATGTGGTATGTGACCTTTTTTGGAGCATCTCACTGAACATGCTGTTGTCTCATGCAGTTGTCTTGGTGTTAGCGTAGTGGCTAAGGAGCTAAGGAGCTGGGCTACTAGCATGCTGTTGTCTTGGTGTTAGCGTAGTGGCTAAGGAGCTGGGCTACTAGCATGCAGTTGTCTTGGTGTTAGCGTAGTGGCTAAGGAGCTGGGCAACTAGCATGCAGTTGTCTTGGTGTTAGCGTAGTGGCTAAGGAGCTAAGGAGCTGGGCTACTAGCATGCTGTTGTCTTGGTGTTAGCGTAGTGGCTAAGGAGCTAAGGAGCTGGGCTACTAGCATGCAGTTGTCTTGGTGTTAGCGTAGTGGCTAAGGAGCTAAGGAGCTGCGCTACTAGCATGCTGTTGTCTTGGTGTTAGCGTAGTGGCTAAGGAGCTAAGGAGCTGGGCTACTAGCATGCAGTTGTCTTGGTGTTAGCGTAGTGGCTAAGGAGCTGGGCTACTAGCATGCAGTTGTCTTGGTGTTAGCGTAGTGGCTAAGGAGCTAAGGAGCTGGGCTACTAGCATGCAGTTGTCTTGGTGTTAGCGTAGTGGCTAAGGAGCTAAGGAGCTGGGCTACTAGCATGCAGTTGTCTTGGTGTTAGCGTAGTGGCTAAGGAGCTAAGGAGCTGGGCTACTAGCATGCTGTTGTCTTGGTGTTAGCGTAGTGGCTAAGGAGCTAAGCTACTAGCATGCAGTTGTCTTGGTGTTAGCGTAGTGGCTAAGGAGCTAAGGAGCTGGGCTACTAGCATGCAGTTGTCTTGGTGTTAGCGTAGTGGCTAAGGAGCTAAGGAGCTGGGCTACTAGCATGCTGTTGTCTTGGTGTTAGCGTAGTGGCTAAGGAGCTAAGGAGCTGGGCTACTAGCATGCAGTTGTCTTGGTGTTAGCGTAGTGGCTAAGGAGCTAAGGAGCTGGGCTGTAGCATGCAGTTGTCTTGGTGTTAACGTAGTGGCTAAGGAGCTAAGGAGCTGGGCTACTAGCATGCTGTTGTCTTGGTGTTAGCGTAGTGGCTAAGGAGCTAAGGAGCTGGGCTACTAGCATGCAGTTGTCTTGGTGTTAGCGTAGTGGCTAAGGAGCTAAGGAGCTGGGCTACTAGCATGCAGTTGTCTTGGTGTTAGCGTAGTGGCTAAGGAGCTAAGGAGCTGGGCTACTAGCATGCAGTTGCATGCAAGACTTGTGAGTTCACTTTCTGGCTTCCACCGCTCAGCCCTTGAGCAAGGCACTTAACCTCAAATGTCTCCGGGGCAGTCGCCCTTGTTATATGATGTAGGCTACAGTATGTGAGTGTCTCTGGATAGAAGCATGATTGCTGGCTGTGTTTCCCACATTTGAGTTCTGGCCCTGCGTCACCACATGGAGATCAGAAGGCCAGTGCTGTTGAGCCCCTCGGCCCCCACTGAGTGTGTCAGAGGGGAGGAGAGGAGCAGAGGAGGATAAGAGGAGAGGAGGAGGGGAGAAGAGAAGTGGAGAGGAGGAGAGGAGGAGAGAAGAGGAGGAGAGGAAAGAGGAAAGGATAAGAGGAGAGGAGGAGGGGAGGAGAGGAAAGAGGAAAGGATAAGAGGAGAGGAGGAGGGGAGGAGAGGAAAGAGGAAAGGATAAGAGGAGAGGAGGAGAGGGGAAGAAAAGAGGAGAAGAGAGGAGAAAAGGAAGGAGGAAAGGAGAAGAGGAGAGGAGGAGAGGAGGAGAGGATAAGATAAGAGGAGAGGAGGGGAGGAGAAGAAAAGAGGAGAGGAGGGAAGGAGAAGAAAAGAGGAGAGGAGGAGAGGAGAAGAGGAGAGGAGAGGCGAGGGCCAGTGAGTGCACAACAACTAGTCGTGTTCATTTCCTGTCTGTCTGTCTTTGTGCCCTTTCCTCTCTCCCTCTCTTTCTCTCTCTCCCTCTCTCTCTCTCTTTTTCTCTCTCTCTCTTTCTCCCTCTTTCTCTTTGCTCTCTCTATCCTCTCTATTCTCCTCATTAAGCTTTGTAGTAAAAGCCCTGTTTGCTTCACTCTCTTCCAGAGATGGGGGACTCGAGTCTAGTGACTTGACTCGAGTCAGACTTAAGTCGCCAGATTGAGGACTTGTGACTTGCTTGATCAACTGTGAGAAAAGACTTGACTTGACTTGGACTTGCTACTCATGACTTGAGACTTGACTTAGACTTGCATGCAATGACTCGACAAGTCATTGCTCTCTTGGTTAATTGGTGAATAATAATAATAAAAACTATTTTCGATTGGATATTTCCTGTTGCATGTGGGCGAACCTGGCAACCTCTCTACTAGGTGCTGGGTGACGCGCCCGCCATCTACAGTAGAGCGGTCGGGGTTAAGAAGATGGAAGCTGTTACGAGTTTCCAAAATCATAACATTTGGATTTAAAGACTATTCAACTCAGCAAAAGAAACGAAAAGAAACGCAAAGTGTGCAGCGCAAAAATATCCGACACATCCAGCACCACGTCAAATTGTATCCGCCATTTCCGACTACACAAAGAAAAGTAGGCTAAGAAATGTCTCTAGCTAATTTCACATTATTTTTTTAATCTAACGTTAGCTAGCAGCTAACATCCCATCTCCATCAGTCAAACGTGACAAGTGCTTGCTGTTTGCATCACATTAAGTTTTATCATGTTGACTTAGTTTCACATTGATCCCGCCTATCAAATAACACACAATTTGACTGAAATACGGTATCTGAAAATCACTGTGCAAACCTCCTCCATCCAAGCGAACAGATCACCTCCTCTTGCATCCATCCATAACTTTTTGAGTTATCTTGCGAACAGACAAACATATACAGACAACCAAACAAACCCCGATAAAAACATTGGTGGAGATAAAAACTTCGAAACGGTCTTTGTCCCGACGCACATAATTGTCGACATTCTCGATAATGTCGAGGGGAAGCTGAGACAAATCATGCATGACTGCAAGTAGGCGACTTCTTTGCGTTTGGATGAGAGTAGGCTATGTGATGGATGTATCGCATCTGTACTCTCACCATGGGCGTTAGAAAATGTCTATACATTCTTAAAAATGGAGTGGGAGCATACAGTAAATGCATTGAATATGAGGCTATGTTGCACTAACTGGTTTTCAGTTTTGTGCTATCATTGAATGGTGATTTATGTGAGCCCTTTGCACTGAAATTAATACTTTTCACTGATGTGGCTGTAAAATACTTGTATTTGTCGTTAGGGAATGTATAGGCCTATTAAAAATGCATTTGAGCATGAAATGTACTGTATGTTATAGGCTACATTTAATTCTTATTCAGAATTATTTTGTAGGTTCTCTCATGTCAGATGTGCAAAAGTGCGCAGCCACATTTGGCCCTCTGATGGTGATGATAAAAATTGTGGCCCTCTTAGTCATGAAAGTTGCCCATCCCTGGTCCACCACATCAATGTAGCTGTTAGTTTGTTAGCGCTAGCTGCTTTAATTTTTGTTAAATCATAAAGTATAACAGCCAAACAACATGCACAAACCCTATTACTGTAAATGTATGTATAAGTATATGAGAGATGTATGACATAAATGAGAAATGGGCCACTTTCAAGAGTAAATAGTAGCCTAACATAGGAGTGTCTCCATCTCATTTCCATATGGTATTTATTAATGGAATATTATTCCATCCCCCTGCTCTCCTCCATCTCTCCTTTCTCTTCTGTCCATCCCCTTGCTCTCCTCCACCTCTCCTCTCTCTTCTGTCCATCCACCCTCTCACACTCAGCATGTAGCTCATATGCTCATCAGTGGTGAGGGGGGATGTCTGCTCCAAGGTTGCATACACCAGTAGATCACTTGAACAGTGAGAGTGCAGACCGAGCGCCTCCTGGACACAGACGAGCAGACACACACATGCCTCTAGGACCCACACACTGATCTGGATCACTACTGTTCCTTCCTTCAGTCATTTCAGACACTGATCTGGATCACTACTGTTCCTTCCTTCAGTCATTTCAGACCTGTCCTGAAAATGTCATCGGAATCCATCCATAACTTTTTGAGTTATCTTGCTAACAGACAGACAGACAGACAGACAGACAGACAGACAGACAAACCCTGATGAAAACATAACCTGCTTGGCAGAGGTGTGTGTGTGTGTGTGTGTGTGTGTGTGTGTGTGTGTGTGTGTGTGTGTGTGTGTGTGTGTGTGTGTGTGTGTGTGTGTGTGTGTGTGTGTGTGTGTGTTT
>NC_085007.1:607925-610425 GCF_963854185.1 Sardina pilchardus
TGTGTGTGTGTGTATGTGTGTGTGTGTGTGTGTGTGTGTGTGTGTGTGTGTGTGTGTGTGTGTGTGTGTGTGTGTGTGTGCTGGCCTCTGACCCCCAGATGTGGTTCGTATTTGGTGTTGAATGGGCGCAACTGAACAAGTGGCTTTGTTTTGCTTCTCTGATTGTCTGGGCAGTAAGTGTTGTGTCTGCCAGACGTGTAATTGAGTTCCTACTAGAGCTTCCTCCCACCGAATGCTACGGATGTCTGTGTCGTCAACGTTTGGCACGAGCTCCAGTGTGGTTGCACAACGAGGGGATATTAAAGCTCGGGATATTTACGATGACTCCAAGCCAAGTTCCTCCTCTTTGTCCTGCAAGTTCAGCGCTGGGTAAACATGGCGTGGAAATGCCACCTCCGACCCAACAACTTGGCTCTGGTCTGCAGCAGCAACCCGCAGTTCAAATAAACACACTTTTGCCCAATATCGGCATGTTTACACGCCAAATAATGGCTTTCTATAGATACCCATGTGTAGCATAGGCCAGGGCAGGGGCCGTCATTGTTCCATAGAAACAAAGGGGTCACGGTTGTCCTGACAACAAGAAGCAAGCTTTAAATAGGCCGTCCTTGTCGAACCGCCACACCGACAGCAAGGGGAAGCCAGGTTGATTTGAGTGTTTTTGACAGACAGCGCAGAAGAGCTCAACCCTGTTACCTTTGATTTCGACCACATCTAATCTGTGAGATTTGAGCTCTGAGCAGTTTGGAGCAGACAGCGTGCACTGTTGCATTGTGGGACACGTGTAATGTGTTCATGCGGTACAGGCTAGTACTGTAATGTCGTTGTACTCGTTGCCATGACAATAAAGGCTTACTTACTTACTTTCTTTCTTATTACTGTAATGGACTTTAGGACTGGCCACCGCTGTAGTGATGGACTTTAGGGCTCCTGAGGATCTGACAGGGCTGGACTGGGACAACACACCGGCCCTACCATTACCATAGTGTTCCCTCTCTTCATCCAAACCAGCTGTGCTTTAGAACCTGCCATTTAGTGTTCCCTCTCCTCGTCTAGACCAGGGCTGGACTGGGACCAAAAAACGGCCCGGGCATTTTTGGCCATAGTGGCCCACCATGATAATTTACACGATAAAACATATGTGCACACTGTTTTGCTTGTAAAACATATTTAAGTAAACCGCAGTAGCCTGCATGGAAGCGAGTAGACTAGCCTACCCTTGCAAAAAAAATATTAATTATTATTATACTCTCTCTCTCTCACACACACACACACACACACACACACAACCACGCACCCACTAGAGTGACCTTTAAGGATGAGGTTGTGCACAAAATATCATATGCTATTAAATGCTTCACTAAATAAAACCTGCTATAATTTATGTTGAGCATTTGCACAGTTTTAGCAAACAATTCACCTTGATACTAGTGAAGATTTTCATTGATAATTCCATGGGCTATCACCATTCCTGTTTCATTCCATGCGTCTGACTGCATGTCTGTGTGTATGGGTGTCTGCTTGTCTGAGCAACGAAATTTGATAGTTTGCTTGTTGTAGGCTACTGCGTCAAGATTGACAACAAATTCGACCAATCGTGACGGTCTTAAGATTTCAGAAGGTTGATGGCGAGCTGACAACTCGTTAATTTGATGGGTATCGCAACTCAAATGCATGCGAGAGGAGTAGGCCTACACAGAAACCACACATAAAGACGCGCTCACACTATAAAACTTTGTTTTGCTTAACTGGGTGCCTATTCCTACATAGTAGGCAGGTTACATCTAAAAGAAGCAAGGGGAAGCAGCAGTCGCAGATTTCAAACTTTTAATTGTTCGTTGTGCGCCCAAAAAGTTCAGCCAACATTTCGGCTACTTCTTACCTGCCTCACAGTAGCTATTCTGACCTCCTCCTCAATCTGTCCCTGCTGGGTCACGTCTCTCACCTCTTCCTCCTCCCCCGAATTAATTTGAATAGCTACTCCTTCCTCTGTGTAACTACTCTGTTGCACACTCGCATGTGCCTCTCTGAAGCCTGTGCACTCGGTGCTGCTTCTGCACTGCTGCTATGTCGACGGCCCTGTTTGAACTTGTGGTGGCAAACATTTCTGTAATTTTAGCACATCTTTGCTGCATCCACTTGTAGGCTTTTGCCTTTTATCTCGCAACTTCTCTGCGCCCCCCTTGCGCTTTTGTGGTTTGTCTTTGTGCATTTTCATATACGGACGGTCTCAAACTCCGGTCGAACTCCAATCAAGAGGGAGATGAGGCCGGGAGGGAGACAGGGAGGGGCCTGAGATGTCATTGGACTAGCCCAATGTCCATTAAGGCAGTCAACCAATGGGCCGCGATTCGCTACCGTTGCGGCCGTAGCCTACGCTATAAATGAGCCTAATTTTTTATTATTATTATTAGTAGTAAATTATGACAGCCTCGGCCCAAATATATGCGTCGGCCCACCGGGCATTGCCCGGTATGCCCTATGGCCAGTCCATGCCTGG
>NC_085007.1:611894-614394 GCF_963854185.1 Sardina pilchardus
TGGATGTGTATTAGTTTCACGCTGAAACTATTTGCGTGGTGCAACCCGTTAAAATGTTAGTAGCTTATAATACTCCAACGTAGTGGCAATTTACGTTGAAACTAAGCTAAGATGGAACTTATATTATGTTCAACTCGGTCAAAACGTTACGTACAATTGGCTGAGGTGCAGTGGCTGCTGGACTTCAGAGCGAGTGAGAGCATGCAACAGAACTGATGCCACCAAAGTTAAACTTTTCAACCGACTCCTATTTGCTCCAATAGCTACATTACGAGTGGCGAATGTTTTCGCGAGGATCTGCTTGGACTGGAGAGGCACACTACCGGTGAGATTTCATGCACCAAAAAATGCTTCATGCTTTGAGGAAAACAGCTTGGATTTGGCGCACGTCAACATGTTGGTGACGCTGCGTAAAAACGAAGCAAGGCACCTCTTTGTATAATATCCAGTAACAAAGTAGCCTACAGCGGCAACGCACCACACAGAACATTATTTATAGGCGCTACTCGCAGTGTAGCCTATCACTGCACCTCCATTATCGTGTTTTCCACCAGCTATTTACGTCTCTACCGATCATAAGGATTTGCTCATATATAACATCAGCCAACACTTCAAGGGCCACTACAGAGTATCTCGGGGGCGGATCCGGCCCGCGGGCCGCTAATTGAAGAGCCCTGCTCTACACACATAAGTTGACATAACACACACACACACACACACACACACACCTACGCACAAACACACACACACATGCATACAAACATGCACACATACACACACACACACAAACACACACATATAAACTCACGCACACGCACGCGCGCACACACACACACACACACACACACACACACACACACACACACCCCTAAACTCATGCACACACACACACACACACACACACACACACACACACACACACACTCACTCACACACACACTCACACACACACACACACACACACACACCGACACACACACACACACACACACACACACACACACACACACACACACACACACACACACACACACACACACACACACACACACACACAAATTTAAAATTTAAAAATGCCCTAAAGACAGATAATACACCCATAACACACAATCATATGAACACACACACACGTCTCATGGATAACACGGACACACAACACACACATGACATGAGTAAGTTCATGAGTCACTCATGTTTGCTCTGTGAAGAGCTTTGAGCAAATGTCTTGATTAACGTGCTGTTTTTGATGTGGTGTTTTCACACTCAGAGGTGTTAGCTCGGCTAAGCGTTATGATAGCTTCCTTTAGCAAACCTCACTGTTGTGTGTGTGACTGTCCTCACTGTAATAGATGTTGTGTGTGTGTTCGTCCTCACTGTAAGAGCTGTTGTGTGTGTGATCGTCCTCACTGTAGGCTAATAGATGGTGTGTGTGTGATCGTCCTCACTGTAGGCTAATAGATGTTGTGTGTGTCACTGTCCACACTGGAATAGCTGTTGTGTTCTTCTGGGGAGCTCAAGAGTAGGCTACCATTCTCTCACACACTCTAAAGGAGCATCAGCTGCATCAGCATAGTCAGTTAGTCAGTACTAACGTCTGTGTGTGTGTTCTGAAGGAATAAAGTTTAGCTCACATTGTGGAGAGGATCAAACTCATAATCAAGTTGTTGTCAAGAGTGAGGTCTAAATGCTACTCTTTGGAAAGTTACTGTTTTAGGGTTTAACTTCTCATGCAAGTCTGATGTCGGCAAAGATAATTATATCATGCTGTGAGCAGATGTCTGTTTTTCAGTTGACCTTTCAGATCAATGATATCAGATTTGAGATCGCTCATTCACGGGTGGCATGTGCCAGGAAGTGTCCTTCTCCGTCCATGTGACACCATCCTGAACTTCAGCTAAGAGATGCAATACTGCTCTCTAGTGGGGAAGGAAGATATTACAACGTTGAGTTGCATGGTCATGCTGTAATTCATGGTCACTACCCAGTGAAGGGTGTTGTTACTGACCAGTCTGTCACTGGTTGAACCCCTGTTATCCAGATGACAGCACTTCCCCTGATGTAGCCTATAGGTTGGTGCTACATAAAGCAGTATAACAGGTTGGCAGTAATATATATTAAGAGACCACTGCAAATTTCAATATGACTGTCAACTAATTCAAATGGCACATGGGGAAATGTGAATCTCTTGAATCTTTGAATCTTTAATCTCTGAAATGTGAGTTTGCTGCCCCCTCCAGGGCTGTTCAGTTTGCTGCACCCTGGGTTCCATTCTGACCTGAGGTTATTTCCTGTTCTCTCCGCCGCCTCTCTCCCCAGCTTCCTCTACTGTCCTATCAAATATAGGCCAAGGCAGCCCAAAGATATGCTGACTATACTGTATGAAACTAGCTGACTTGGCACATTGTGTCTAACTGTGGCTTACTGTGTTAAAGATATGCTGGTATGAAATTACCTGACTTGGCACACTGTAAAAAGCTCCAAATTGTCTTAAACTGAGGTG
>NC_085007.1:634394-639394 GCF_963854185.1 Sardina pilchardus
TGAGACATCGGATGAAATGTCACCGTTTAAAGTGAGGCCCGTTAACATATTAAGAAGGTCCTATTTATCGTTTGTGCTGAAGTGTTGAGCCTTTACAGCCAAAGTCTTGCCTAAGCTGTTGGACCGCATAGCCATTGCTTACAGTGCATTACATTCCTGGAAGTAGTTCCAGAGTCGGCCATTAATGTGTCTCGTATTGGCACAAATGAGCAGCTATTTCCCCTGATCCTTGTAGAGGACTGCAGCACTTGCAAGAGTGTGATGTGGTCCATAACTCCCCGCGAGACATTTCCTGTGAGTAGGTGCGTTGGCTCGCTACCTGTGCGGGTCCTCCCCACTTGCTGAAGGCCAAGAGTGATGGTGGTGAGTTCCTCGCCAAAACCCCCGTTTGCTGAGCAGAACAGAACAGCAGCTTGCGGAAGCCACAGGGAAGTCAGTGGCTTGCACTCAGAACCCCCAATGTACATAGGACTGAGACGCTCCTAGGGTGCTTTCACACCAACATCGTTTGGTCCGCACCAAACGGTCCATTCGTACCAAAACCTCTTAGTTTGGTTCGTTTTCGTTGGTGTGAAAGCATTAATCGCACTCGGGTGCGCACCAAAACAAGCGGACCGAGACCTCCAAAAAGAGGAGGTCTCGGTCCGCTTGACTCCGCACCAAAAGTCGACCTCTGGTGCGGTCCCTCTGGTGAGAACGCGAACTGGGGTCCAAACCATAGACTGTAGGTCAAAATAGTGAGTCAAAATTGGCGCCGATTTCTACCGGAAGATAAACATTGAGAAAAAAATCAATCAGACTAATTTTGGTTCGTTTTCTGGTGTGAAAGCGGACCTCACTGGAGTCTATATGCTACATAATAACAATTTCACTGCCTGAAGCGGACCAAATAATCGAATTAGTGGTGTGAAAGCGCCCCTAGAGATGAGGTGGTGAATTTAAACCTGTTATTAGACATCATGGCAGATTTAATTCAATGGCCTTAATGTATTGTCATATTGTCATTATGAGGAAGAGGAGGTGATGGTAATATTTGGAATTCATCTCTAGACGTTCATCATGATTTATAAAGATACACTGAAGGGTCTTATTACACTATGATGTCAGTGAATGTCTATAGATGCACCACAGAGACCCTGCAGCCATATGGACGTGGCCCCTGTTTCCCATACCTCTAGAGACTTCATTTACATTGAACAAGATGAGCCGTCTGATGAGTAATGGCGCCCCCTAATGGGCTATCAGAGGATAGCGAGACCCTGCAGCCATATGGACGTGGCCCCTGTTTCCCATACCTCTAGAGACTTCATTTACATTGAACAAGATGAGCCGTCTGATGAGTAATGGCGCCCCCTAATGGGCTATCAGAGGATAGCGAGACCCTGCAGCCATATGGACGTGGCCCCTGTTTCCCATACCTCTAGAGACTTCATTTACATTGAACAAGATGAGCCGTCTGATGAGTAATGGCGCCCCCTAATGGGCTATCAGAGGATAGCGAGACCCTGCAGCCATATGGACGTGGCCCCTGTTTCCCATACCTCTAGAGACTTCATTTACATTGAACAAGATGAGCCGTCTGATGAGTAATGGCGCCCCCTAATGGGCTATCAGAGGATAGCGAGACCCTGCAGCCATATGGACGTGGCCCCTGTTTCCTATACCTCTAGAGACTTCATTTATATTGAACAAGATGAGCCGTACATTGCTGTGTGTCCCCTCCGTGCTCTGAATGCAGGAAATGGCATTATAATGGCATGTATTAGAAGGAATGGCACTGTCTGATGAGTAATGGCGCCCCCTAATGGGCTATCAGAGGATAGCGTGCCTCTCGGTTACAGGAATACGCCTTTCAAGCGCTCTGCAAATTGACGCGTAAACTAGATCACCAGCCAGCCCCTGATGGCCTCTTCCCTAATGGCACCCAAATGGGTTCTCGGTTCACGTTACATTACATGAGCAGTGCAAATTAGTGGGGAGTGAGTATTTCCCAAGATGAGGTAAACATTACGTCAGTAATGCTAATTATTTGAGCAGTGGAGCTCCCCAGGTAATTTAATTGTGACATCATTAATGCAAATCACCTGCAAGTGCGTCACCTGTCGGAGAGAGCTTGAGGTAATGGTATGACTGACGCCGCCAGAGGATACATTCTGGGGACGATGATGACGACAATGATGTGAACATTAGGCGAGTTCGTGATGGCGCAGCATCGAGCAGCGCTGCGCAGAATTGCGCAGCACAAGATGCACGTGGTTAAAAATCTGTCCACGATGATCTAGATGGGCGTGTTTACTACTCTGCAGTCGATATCACTTGGCCTTAACTTAGCTCTCCAGGTACTGCGGAGCCTAGACCGGCCTACACCCTGCCTTCATGATGTCGGGACTTTGCCCTAATTGGCTTTTACATCCCTGACGTATGCCTCTTCGGGCCTTTGCCTCTTTTCTACTCACGTGGTTACGTCTAGACTTCGGGAGGTAGAAAGTGTCCAGCTTCATAGCAGCGTTTGTGTCCCCGCCCCTGCTGTCACCGGCAGCTCTCGCCTCTGCAAGAGGTCAGTTGGGGTTGAACTTGAACGCGCCTATTTCTTTGGTTATAGTGGGACAGCTGGTGGACACACTCCTTTTGCTTGTTGGTCTGGGTAAACTGATCCTGATTGGTTGTTTCGCTGCTTGGTCTGGGTAAAGCAGGGGGTCAAGACTGTGTAGATTAGCTTCGGCATGTTAGCATACGCCAATTTCAAGTATGGCTGCGCATAGAGCATTTAGAACCAGCTCCGTGCATGAAAGTCCGTGTTGGGCTCAAGCTCTCATGCGCGTACATGTTGGTGGGAGGGTACCAACTCGGGATTCTACTCGGACTCAGGTGTGCGTTCCAGAGCAACTTTTTTTTCTTCTTGTTACGCGGCCAGCAAGGTATGTGCATTATCGCCACCTGAACTGGAGGACAGCTTTCTTTATGCAGAATGTCCAGTAAAAATCGACGTTGGTCCATGCTTCATTTCCAGCTTTGGAACTTGCGTCGACTATGAATTGGCCGGATTTACTAGCCTAGCCTCCGCCATTCATTTGAATGGAGGGCGGGACTCCATGGGGTAAACTGACCCTGATTGGCTGTTTGGTGTTGGTTGTTTTTCAGCTTGAGTTGACATGCTAGAGTTTCTTGGCCAAAGTGGATGTCTCTTTCAAGGACACTGCTTTAAGACAGCATGATAACTTGACCTTGATTCTGAAATGAGGGGGCCACCTTAGAGACTGGCTGCATCAGAAATGCCATTAGAAATAGAAACAGAGAGAGAGAGAGAGAGAGAGAGAGAGAGAGAGAGAGAGAGAGAGAGAGTGTGTGAGTGAGTGAGTGTGTGTGTGTCAGGTCAGTTATTTCAAGCGTATTCATGTTGGCGAGGACATTCAAGGAAATGTGAGTTTCACCCAAACTTCATGCACCATCTGTCAGGCTGGGCAGGAAACATGATCTGGATCTCAGCTAATAAACCATTCAGTCCTCTGATGACCTGGATCTGTGCAAAGCAACACTACAGTGATGTGATTATCTGTGTAAAGCAACACTACAGTGATGTGATCACCTACACGCTAGCCCAGCTACACGTTAGCCCAGCTACACACTAGCCTAGCCACTAGCCCAGCTACACACTAGCCCAGCCACTAGCCCAGGTACACACTAGCCCAGCTACACACTAGCCCAGCCACTAGCCCAGCTACACACTAGCCCAGCTACACACTAGCCCAGCCACTAGCCCAGGTACACACTAGCCCAGCTACACACTAGCCCAGCCACTAGCCCAGGTACACACTAGCCCAGCTACACACTAGCCCAGCCACTAGCCCAGCTACACACTAGCCCAGCTACACACTAGCCCAGCCACTAGCCCAGCTACACACTAGCCCAGCTACACACTAGCCCAGCCACTAGCCCAGCTACACACTAGCCCAGCTACACACTAGCCCAGCTACACACTAGCCCAGCCACTAGCCCAGGTACACACTAGCCCAGCTACACACTAGCCCAGCTACACACTAGCCCAGCCACTAGCCCAGGTACACACTAGCCCAGCTACACGCTAGCCCAGCCACACAGATCAGATGCTGTATAAAGAATGTGTGTGTGTGTGTGACACACGTGAGAGAGAGAGAGAAAGACAGAGAGAGTTAATTCCACAATTCTGTTTTTTATTTTTCTGTAACCTCTGACGTGTACATGTAATTGAGCTTTAATTGGCAATAACGTTCATGAAACTGTCATGCCAATAAAGCTTTATTGAATTGAATTGAGAGAGAGAGAGAATGTGTATATGTATGCGTATGTATGTACATAGTGTGTTTGCCCATAGGACTCTGGTTCAATTACAAATCTAATGGCCTCTTTTTGTGCTCACATTGTGGTGGGGGAACAGACCTGCCCTTCTAGATGCTGGCTGCTCATGGAACTCAGGGGACGTTGGTGCATGAAGATGCACTTCCTGTCTGCAGAAGCTTTCTTTCAAACGTAACAACAGAGCAGCAGTGTGCAGTTTAGCTTTGCTGTTACGCTGATGATTTGTGGCTGTTCTGAATTAGGACGTAAAGCCGTTAACTCCCTTCCTGGTGTTCATTTAGCCTGCAGTGCTGTTTTGCACAGTGCTTTTTTAATACCTATGAAAGCTACATTGATGCTTCTTTTAGCGTCTTTCACACGCGGTCCTTGTTTAGCGACACAATTCGGCGTTAATTTCAGTTCTCTTCCTGAACTGACTGGTTGGCATGAACGACGCTAACAGCCCTGCCACACTGGCTCACGGCAGCGAGAGAAGACACCCGTGACAACGCCCTGCCAAGCACCAACTCAGGCAGCGAGACACGAGACCGGTGCGTGTTCCTTAGGGGAACTCTGAGCCGATGGGACCTGACAGCAGTTAGTGCGTCAGTAGAGGCCATCTTTAGTGTTAGTGTTCCAGTAGAGACATCTCTTGTGTTATTGCCCCAGTAGAGGCATCTCTTGTG
>NC_085007.1:644394-649394 GCF_963854185.1 Sardina pilchardus
CGAGATACAGAGAGAGGGAGTGGGCGAGAGACATGCAGCAGAGAGAGAGAGAGAGGGAGGAAGAGAGGAAAACAGAAGGGGGTGGGGGGTGGGGGGGGGGGGGGGGGGGGCAGAAGTAATAGGGCTAATAAATGACTGTGTCACCCCTCCCTTAGTTCTCCCTCTCTCACCCCATTCTTGGTTTTGCCTTCAAATCCCCCGGCTTCGTGTCCTCTGTGTTTAAAGAGGAGACCTAGCAGATCGCTCATCCATTAGGGCTGCGACTGACACCAGATCCTTACGGCCAAAGACAAAGGACTATTAGACGGCCATTAATGAACTTAGCGCAGCGCCAGGGCTGAATTTTAATGCGCTCTAAAATAGATGGTTCATATCGGCAATGTTAGGCCCGTGGGCATGCTTTTGCTGGAGATGATTGAATTCCTCTTAGTACTGAAAATAGGCTTTAATTAACTTTTATCTTTATTTAAATTCTATATTACACATTTGAAATGATCATTCTTTTATGATCTAGTGAATAAAGCTTCTTCATGAAATTGTTGCAGATGCAGTAGTTCTGTTGTTGGTTAGCCAGGTGTGTGAGTGTGTTGTGGCTCTGTAGAGATGATATTGCCATGTCCCAGCATGTCAACACGGAGCCCTCTTTACAGTATGTCCTTATAGAAAACTTTACATAATATAAGCTCTCTCTGTGCTGCCGTGGAGCCCTCTTTACAGTATGTCCTCATATAAAACTTCTGCTGCCGTGGAGCCCTCTTTACAGTATGTCCTTATAGAAAACTTTACATAATATAAGCTCTCTCTGCTGCCGTGGGACTGAACACACAGCAAGTGTGTTTATCTACTTCCAGGGCAGTGCCCCCCCCCCCCCATTTATTTTCTCTGTCTGCTTTCTCAAGCATTTTTGTTGCTGTTTTCACATGCCATATAGCAGCTATATGCATCAGGGTCAGATGGGTTTGCTAAAGTCAGCTGTTACGTCAGTTCAACTTTTTTTTCACTTCCCACCCACCCCACCCACCCACAGCTGATGTCCTGTAAGCTCAGATCACGCATAACACACAGTTTTCTGCAGCACGGACAAGGCTTTGAAGTCGCGCTAGTGTGCTATTAGGCGAAGCAAATGCAATGTCATCGTGCTCCCAATCGGTTTCCATTTCTGCTCCTAAAAAGGGCCAAAAGCTCACTTGGGATGACCAATTATCGGAAATTCTACAGAACAAAAAGAAAAAGCCGCTTGACATCTGGCAACCCGGAGAGAATTGCTCGGCAGCGCTCGGGCTGTGTTTAATCCGAGTGCTCCGCCGTTCAGGACGATTATTTCAGTTCTGTTTCCGGCCACTGATGCAGTTGTTCTCAAAGGCCACAGAGAGAATGGAGAAGCAGGCAGAGCAGACACTCTATAAATAGCCTCCTGAAACATAACATCCTCCCAGAAACGTGTTCTCTCCCTCAGCAGGGCCTCCCCAGCGGAGGAGAGCACAGCCAACACTCTCAGACGCAATTCAAATGGGCGGGTGGGGGCGGGTGGTGGCGGGAGGGGGCTGTGGCCCAGGTGATGGTTCTGGAGTTGATCCAGCTCTGTTCTGTGTTCTGTTCCGCTTGAGGATTCCATCTCACTCTGATGTGGTTTTGTTCCACGTTCCACTTGAGGGCTGTATCTCCCTGATAGCCCTCCCCGGTCTGGACTGGGATTATGATGGAGTTGAGCCCCTCTCTCAAGGGAAAGGAAATAAATGTTACTGTGGTTTTAAATCAAGTTACAAAAGCAGTCAAAAGCAAAGTCATTTCTAATCCAATATAATCCAATAATCTATCTATAAATTATCTGATTTGTGCGCAGAATAAGGTGAACAGGCGACCAGAGACTGTTTTTGATTCACACCGTCGCAAATGTCATATGATGATGCGTGATGGGTTTGTCTTCTCTATCATCAAGCTATTCAACAGGCCAAACATAGCTGTTTACAGTCTGTCATTGGTCTATACAGTACAAGCTATTCAGTTGGGCAAACTGTTTCTGCCATGTTGGTCTGTCATCGAGCTATTCAGTTGGCCAAACAGAGCTGTTTATGCCATGTTGGTCTATACAAGCTATTCAGTTGACCAAACAAAGCTGTTTTTGTCAAGTTGGTCTACAGAAAAATATCACATGCATCCATAATGTTATGATATTCAGTATTCATTATTGAATGCTTAGCTGGAATTATGTTTTCCCCTATCGTCCTATTTTTAAAGCAGGCCTACCATATCTGCGGGCATGTAACTGGGATATGGATTATCTCCAGGTAGAGATTAGATGATATACAGATATCCAGGTATCTCCAGGTAGAGATTAGATGATACTGTATACAGGTATCCAGGTATCTCCAGGTAGAGATTAGATGATATACAGGTATCCAGGTGGATTATCTCCAGGTAGAGATTAGATGATATACAGGTATCCAGGTCGATTATCTCCAGGTAGAGATTAGATGATATACAGGTATCCAGGTATCTCCAGGTAGAGATTAGATGATATACAGATATCCAGGTATCTCCAGGTAGAGATTAGATGATATACAGGTATCCAGGTGGATTATCTCCAGGTAGAGATTAGATGATATCCAGGTATGCAGGTTTGAGTGGAGCGCTGTGCTCGTATGGAGGGACAATGAGTGGTGTGTGTGTCAAGGCCCTTTGGGGACCCTATGGAGGGACAGTGAGTGGTGTGTGTGTGTGTGTGTGTGTGTGTGTGTGTGTGTGTGTGTGTGTGTGTGTGTGTGTGTGTGTCATTGTGGTGGTGTTGGGGGGTGTGTGTAGCAAGGCCCTGTGGGGAGCCTATGGAGAGACAGTGAGTGGTGTGTGTGTCTTTGTGGTGGTGGGGTGTGTGTGTATGTGTGTGTTTGTGTGTGTGTGTGTGTGTGTGTGTGTGCCAATAGCCTGCCAAGTGTTTCAAAGAAAAGCACATGAGTGTGTGACTCATCTGAATGCCATGAATGCCCCTCCTCACCCCCTACACACACACACACACACACATACACACACACACACACACACACACACACACACACACACACAAACATGCTTCAGGGACACCAGACTCTCAGTAACCCTGACCGTTATCACCAGCTCTTTTGTTGTGGTCTAATGGTTCATCAGTGTGTGACCTTTAGAACACAGAACACAGATCAGGCCTAAGGAGAACTCAGAACACAGATCAGGAGCACGCAGAACACAGATCAGGCCTACGGAGAACACAGCACATACTGTAGATCAGGAGAACACAGAACACAGATCAGGAGAACACAGAACACAGATCAGGAGAACGCAGAACACAGATCAGGCCTACGGACAAAAACAGCACACAGATCAGGCCTACGGAGAACTCAGAACACAGATCAGGCCTACGGAGAACACAGCACACAGATCAGGAGAACGCAGAACACAGATCAGGAGAACGCAGAACACAGATCAGGCCTACGGTCGCTGTGAGATATTACAGGAGGAACATCAACAGAAGGCTTCTCTCTACACTCCAGATGTATCTTTCAGAAGCAGCTCTGCGCTAGTGCCGAGACAGTCATGCCATGAATGTGTGGGACATTTAAAAAAGGGTCCTATGTTCCCCGGTCCCATACAAAGTGGGGAACGTAGGTCCCAGGGAACATAGGACCTGGGGAATATAGGAGCGCTCCCCATGGTATGGTCAAGAACAAAATACTTTGCCGTTACTGGACTGAGACTAACTGCTTCCCTGTTAGTGTATTTATGTAAAGCATGTATTTGGTTATAGGCCTTTGGAAATGTCAATGGACTTGTGATATGTAAAGTTATGTCAATATGCTCTCCTAAAGGTGGCTGACAGGCACACCTGCTAATTAGCAGGCTATACCATGTCGAACACAATAAGGTTTTTGAAGATTTATAGTTTCATGCTAAATAGCCTATAATGGATTATCCAAATGAATTAGGCACGACAAATCACCGTAGGCCACATTTACAGAGCAGGCAAGTGGTTGATAATGTTGGGCTATATTTAGACCTCACCTCAGACAAATGATTCTCCTCGTGCCATCTGCTCAATCCTACAAAAGGCAAATGGAGCCACCAGTATCTTAGAGAGAAAGAGGAAAGAATACAACAGTGTTCCCATTTCAAAGGGAAATGTTGTGCAGTGTGCATATTTTTAAGGGAATATTTATTTTTAAAATTTCAAAATGCGACTAGTACTCAGACCTTTTAGTACAGCAGTCATGGTTCTATTGGGCGTATTTCCATCAGTTTGTTCATATTTTTGGTGACATTTTCTTACCCGCAGGTTTTAAGGTGTACTGTTTATGTCTCTAAAATGAATCCACAGGACACGGCGAGCTTGGTTTAGCATGAGTGTGAATGGAAGTGCATCAATATCTATGCTATAGGACATGTCAGGATGTTTTCATCTGGCTGTATTGCAGTATCGATCTTTCGCTGGCCAGCAGGTCAATAAGCTTCAAGAGCTTTTACACTTACACTCAGCAGATCATAGCAGACACACATCATACACACTAAAAGGCCATCCGGTCGGCAGATCTTTAGATGCTACAACACGCTGATGTCTGTACTTGACAGAAACCTTGACACCCAAAAAAGACAAGTTTAGGCTTGTGTTGAGCCATGAAGTGCAGAATGTGAAACGTCTCGTGTAAACATCCTCTGGTTCTAGTCAGTAATCCAACAGGTTCTGGTGGGCTTCTGTGTGTGTGTGTGTGTGTGTGTGTGTGTGTGTGTGTGTGTGTGTGTGTGTGTGTGTGTGTGTGTGTGTGTGTGTGTGTGTGTGTGTGTGTGTGTGTGTGTGTGTGTGTGTGTGTGTGTGTGTGTGTGTGTGTGTGTGTGTGTGTGTGTGTGTGAAATGTCTTGTGTAAACATCCTCTGGTTCTAGTCAGTAATCCAACAGGTTCTGGTGGGCCTCTGTTCTGTGTCTCAGAATGACCTTTATTTCTCACGCTCAAAAGCCCACAGCCAGAGTGGACACCACC
>NC_085007.1:694394-711894 GCF_963854185.1 Sardina pilchardus
ACAGAGCTCGAGTTGCTATCAAGTTGCTACCTAGCTTGAGTTGCTGCCTAGTTTGAGATGCTACAGAGCTCGAGTTGAAACCGAACTCGGGTTGCTATAGATTGAGATGCTAGATACAGTAGCTCAAGTTAGATGGAGGTGCTACCTACTGTAACTCAAGGTGCTGCAGCCAACAGCTAAGGAGCCAGGCAGTTACAGTGCTACACTCTGGGAGCTTCATTAAAATCTATGAATTAACCCACTTAATATTTATTCCAAAATACTGAATAAGAATACATCTGGGGCCTACGACATGTTTTTCCTAGTCTTTATTGGCAAGATAATGGGGTCTTGAACCTCGGCCCTCTTGGGCACGGGGTCTGCATGTGGTATTGGATGATGTTGCTTGAACACAGGTCCTCCAAAGATCCTTCATTACTGACAAGATAGAGCAACATAATGCATCTATATGGAAGCAAAATTCGAACAGTTCCTGTCTGCTTAAAGAGGCGTGTCGCAAAGACGTCATAGTGGGATATCGATCTCTGTCAGATTGGCAAGCAGTTCAGTTCAAATGTAACGGCACTTTCTAGGTCTGCTTAAAGGGGGATTTCGCCCCCCTCCCCTTTGCGAAAACGGAATGCGGAAATAGTTGAACGCTTGCGCCTCTCGCTCCGCTTTAACCCTCTCTGGCTCCTCCTATCTTCAGATACTCTTTGTTCATGTCCCATATTGTTATGGGTGAGGATTTGTGGTTCTTCTCAGAGGAGCCCCCTTTCATATTGACCCATCTATGCTTTTAGCTATGCCTGTTATGTAAAGCACATTGAATGACCTGTGCATGAAATGTGCTCTATAAATGAAGTTGACGTGACTTAACTTGTCATATACCGATTAGGCTGAGGATGTGTAGCTCTTCTAAGAGAAGCTATCCTCTCCTTGTTCTCCTCTGTGTAAGTACTGCAGACAGGCTGGCCCTAGATTACACTTGCTTTGAAACGAGATGAGTGTTAGTCACTGCAAAGTAGCTTTTAAGCTTGGAGCTTTCATCTGCGGCGTTCATGCACATCACAGAATACAACGGGGCCTAATGTGAATGCGTGTGTGTGTGTGTGTGTGTGTGTGTGTGAACACAACGGGGCCTAATGTGAATGACGCCTGAAGAGTGGCAAGTCCCTCAGTGCACGACGTGTGTGTTTTGTCCGTGAATGAAGGCTGCGGTGGAGTATGTGGGAGAGCTAAGCTAATACGGCCGGTGTTTGAGCTGAGGATCTTGCCGACTGTATTACACTTGCAAATAGATTAAAGCAAATTATGTGTGTGTGTGTGTGTGTGTGTGTGTGTGTGTGTGTGTGTGTGTGTGTGTGAGAGAGAGAGAGAGAGTATGTGTGTGTGTGTGTGTGTGTGTGTGGGCTCAGGCTGGTGTGGTATGATAAGATTGGCCGAAGGATCGCAGGGTAATAATTGTTTCTAAATGTAAGCTACACAGAGTCCAATAACCCTCTCGACTGCTGACTGCAGAGTCCAGCTCGGTCCAGATCGGCCCTTTCTTGCTGACTGGAGCAGGTTGATCGGGTCTCAGTGTAACAGCAAACGGGCCAAAGAAAAGCAGTGCCGGCGTTTATGAAAGCATCGGTCACCTGAACTATCTGTGTGTGTCTGTCTGGCTGTATGTGTGTGTGTAGGGACAGACTTTCTCAGCAGAATTAGAAACACTAAAGGGAACATTGAGTAAAGCTAGGGTGTCTGATATTGAGAGTTGGGGTGTGTGTGTGTGTGTGTGTGTGTGTGTCTGTGGGTATCTGATATTGAGAGTTAGGGTGTGTGTGTGTGTGTTTGTGTGTTTTGGGTCAGTGTGTGTGAGAGGCGTTTGCTGCTTTTATAATCTTTGTCTTGATGAGGCTGTTTATTGACAATATTTAGGATCAACACAAACACACACAGACTCATTGACACACACACACACACACACGCACGCAAACAAACAAACACACACACACACCCTCTTACCCCTGTCCAGCAAGTAAACACTCTTCCTTGGCCAGTCCCAGTAGACGGCTGTGACATTCTGCTGTTTGGTGTTTGGATGTGCACACAAACACACACACACACAAGCACACACGCACGCACGCACGCACACGCACACACACACACTGGACAAACAGAGGGGAAGTGTGCTTGTCTGGTGTGTTTGTTTGTGTGGGCAGTGTGCTTGTCTTGTCTGGGCTGTGTTCTCTGCTAATGTGGACGCTGCTGTGCTTGCTGACCAGATCGTCCCCCATAGGGAACCCTCACATATTCATATCTCTTCTCAGTGTGTGTGTGTGTGTGTGTTCCATAGGGAACCCTCACGTTAGCAGTCATCGTCCCCCATAGGGAACCCTCACATTAGCAGTCATCGTCCCCCATAGGGAACCCTCACATTAGCAGTCATCGTCCCCCATAGGGAACCCTCATAGGGAACCCTCACATTAGCAGTCATCGTCCCCCATAGGGAACCCTCATAGGGAACCCTCACATTAGCAGTCATCGTCCCCCATAGGGAACCCTCATAGGGAACCCTCGCATTAGTAGTCATCGTCCCCCATAGGGAACCCTCGCATTAGCACTCATCGTCCCCCATAGGGAGCTCCACATTAGTAGTCATCGTCCCCCATAGGGAACCCTCACATTAGCACTCATCGTCCCCCATAGGGAGCTCCACATTAGTAGTCATCGTCCCCCATAGGGAACCCTCACATTAGCACTCATCGTCCCCCATAGGGAGCTCCACATTAGTAGTCATCGTCCCCCATAGGGAACCCTCACATTAGCACTCATCGTCCCCCATAGGGAACCCTCACATTAGTAGTCATCGTCCCCCATAGGGAACCCTCATAGGGAACCCTCACATTAGCAGTCATCGTCCCCCATAGGGAACCCTCATAGGGAACCCTCGCATTAGTAGTCATCGTCCCCCATAGGGAACCCTCGCATTAGCACTCATCGTCCCCCATAGGGAGCTCCACATTAGTAGTCATCGTCCCCCATAGGGAACCCTCACATTAGCACTCATCGTCCCCCATAGGGAGCTCCACATTAGTAGTCATCGTCCCCCATAGGGAACCCTCACATTAGCACTCATCGTCCCCCATAGGGAGCTCCACATTAGTAGTCATCGTCCCCCATAGGGAACCCTCACATTAGCAGTCATCGTCCCCCATAGGGAACCCTCACATTAGCACTCATCGTCCCCCATAGGGAGCTCCACATTAGTAGTCATCGTCCCCCATAGGGAACCCTCACATTAGCAGTCATCGTCCCCCATAGGGAGCTCCACATTAGTAGTCATCGTCCCCCATAGGGAACCCTCACATTAGCAGTCATCGTCCCCCATAGGGAACCCTCACATTAGCACTCATCGTCCCCCATAGGGAGCTCCACATTAGCAGTCATCGTCCTCCATAGGGAACTAGGGTTGGGAATCGAGAATCGAGAATCGATGGGAACCGGTACTAGCTTTCCAATTCTCCCGGAATCGTTCAAAAGTTTAAATTTCAATTCCTAGTATCGATTCCCAGTCCGCGAACCGAAAGAAGAAGCCGCTAAACACCAACGAAGAAGGTGTTTGCATAACCGAGCTGAGGCAACAAGAAGACGATTTATGTTGTAGTTGAAAACAGCCCTGTGAGAAATTTATAGTAAATGTCATTCAGAAAGACCGTTGGTTAGCTAGCTCATTTAAAATATCGAAACTTTTTTGACCCTGCCTTTTGCAAGAATCGGAATCGAGAATCGTTAGGAACCGGAATCGAAACAAGGAATCGAAATCGGAATCGGAATCGTTCAAATTCAAACGATACCCAACCCTATAGGGAACCCTCACATTAGCATCATCGTCCCCCATAGGGAACCCTCATTGGGAACCCTCGCATTAGTAGTCATCGTCCCCCATAGGGAACCCTCACATTAGCAGTCATCGTCCCCCATAGGGAACCCTCACATTAGCATCATCGTCCCCCATAGGGAACCCTCATAGGGAACCCTCGCATTAGCAGTCATCGTCCCCCATAGGGAACCCTCACATTAGCATCATCGTCCCCCATAGGGAACCCTCATAGGGAACCCTCGCATTAGCAGTCATCGTCCCCCATAGGGAACCCTCATAGGGAACCCTCACATTAGCATCATCGTCCCCCATAGGGAACCCTCATAGGGAACCCTCGCATTAGTAGTCAGGAGTGTAAAGGCAACTCAAGAATGCTTGGAGTTATTGGAGGAATTCATATCTCTTCTCAGTGTGTTTGTGTTTGTGTGTGTGTGTGTGTGTGTGTGTGTATGTGTCTTGAATTTCCCCTTGGGGATCAATAAAGTATCTATCTATCTATATATGGGTGTGTGTGTGTGTGTGTGTGTGTGTGTGTATGTGCTTGTTTACATGTGTGTTATGTGTACGTGTTATGTGTGTGTGTTCATATGTGTGTTTGAGCAGAGTGTGAGAGTGTGTGTGAGAGTCAGTCTCAGCTCCATATATAGGGTTGCTTTGGTGATATAGCTGTTTGTACTCCTCTTAGGAATACATATTCAAATGGAGCATTTCTGTGTGTTGACTCATTATCTGGAGCCTCAGCTCAAACAGCCTGCATGATTAACTTGATGTTTTGGCGAGTGTGCTGAATTAACATACATTGTGTGTGTGTGTCTCTGTGTGTGTGTGTGTGTGTGTGCGTGTGTGTGTGTCTCAGATGCTGGAGCCCAAACTCGATGACCCGTGCTATGTGGGGCTTCCCCCACGAGCCAGCGACGATGACCCGTCCCTCAGCAGTCCCTCCGAGCCCCTGGCGCCGGCCAGCCCCCAGACCAGCGACCTGACCTCCCTGGGGGGGTCGTCCTGCACCCCGCTGGACGAGAGCCTGAAGGTGCCGCCGACCCCCCCGCCCTCCACCGAGGGCGAGCAGGAGAGCTGGCGCGGCCACGAGGAAGACGAGGAGGAAGAGGAGAGGGGCTTCAGCACCGCCGAGACCGAGCGCGCAGAGACGGGCGACGAGGAGTCGGTCACCGGGGCGACGGGAGGCGGTGGGCATGGAGACGAGGCCGATGATGACGTCGGGGACGGGGACATGGCCACGCTGGTGGTCGGAGGAGATCTGGAGGACAACGGCTCCGAGGCGCCGGACACAAACGCACCGCCCTCCTCCTCCTCCTCGTCCTTCGTCATCCCCGAGCTCCGCCTCGACCGCTCCTTCAGCGCCGACGCCCTCACCGTCACCGACGAAGAGTACGAGGAAGACGAGGATGAGGAGGACGATGACGACGATGACGAGGACGATGACGAGGAAGAGGAGGACAGTGACGACGCGTACCTTGACCGCAGCGACAGCAAGAAGCGCCGCAGCATGGCGGAGCCCTCGTCCACCTGCGAGCAGCACGGCAGCGGGGCGGGAGCGGGCGGCCTGAGCGTCCAGAACTCTCTCCGCCGCCGGACGCACAGCGAGGGCAGCCTGCTGCAGGACCCGCGCGCGCCCGTCTTCACCTCCGACAACGCCATCCACTGCCTGGACGCGGCCGGCGCCGGAGGGGGAGGGGCCTGCAAGGGGGGGTGGACGCTGCCGTCCCCCAAGACCCTCAAGAAGGAGCTGACCAAGAACGGAGGCTCCATGCACCAGATATGCATGCTGCTGTCCGGGAGGAAGGTGAGTGGAGCGCAGACGCACACACACACACACACACACACACACACACACACACACACAGATACACACACACACACACACAGATACACACACACACACACACACACACAGAGAGCAGAGATACATACACACACCAGATATGCATGCTGCTCTCCGGGAGGAAGGTGAGTGCAGCGCAGACGCACACACACACACACACACACACACACACACAGAGATACATACACACACACACACACACACACACACACAGAGATACATACACACACACACACACACACACACACACACAGAGATACATACACACACACACACACACACACACACACACACAGATACATACACACACACACACACACAGAGATACATACACACACACACACACACACAGATACACACACACACACACACACACACATACACACAGAGATACATACACACACACACACACACACACACACACAGAGATACATACACACACACATACACACACACACACACACACGCACACACAGATACATACACACACACAGAGATACATACACACACACACACACACACACACACACAGAGATACATACACACACACATACACACACACACACACACACGCACACACAGATACATACACACACACACACACACACAGATACATACACACACACACACACACACACAGATACACACACACACACACACACATACACACAGAGATACATACACACACACACACACACACACACACACACACACACACACACACAGATACATACACACACACACACACACACACACACACACACAGATACATACACACACACACATATACACACACAGAGACACACACACACACACAAGCACACAGAGACACACACACACACACACGCAAGGGTGCAAGACAAATGTCTTTTCCAGATTACCGTGCCTCCTGTAACTGGTGATATGGAGCAGTACTTTGCCCAACTGGTTGGCCTTTGTTTTATATAGACCACCAATGCAAGATCCATGGACCGCCAGCTTCATAATGCATAACTACATGCTTATGCACTCAAATATCCATAGAGCACATTCACACATACACATGCATGTACACACATTCACTTTCAAAGGAAAAGCATATTTGATCAGACATGCACACACACTCTCGATCTATTTCTCTTTCTCATTCTGACGGACATACGGTACACACACGTGCGCGCACACACACACACGCACACACACACAAACACACACACACAAGCACACAAATATACAGTGGCACAATACGCCACATCCAACTACACAGTACTTGCAGACAGGGCTGACCTTGAATGACTGGAGTGGACTCGTCCATACACACATCTGTTCTGTGTGGGTCCCAGTCAAACACACACACACACACACACACACACACACACACACACACACACACACACACACACACACACACACACCCTTGGTCAGGAGGCTGAGGAGTGCAGGGAGACTCAAGTCATTATGATTCCCCCAGTCAAGGCCATGTGAAGGCCACAGCCCAGCCTCCGGGCCTGCCTGCCCTTTGGCTAAGGGTAAACATAAAGACCCCGTCACACACACACACACACACACACACACACACACACACACACACACACACATATACAGCACATACACATACAGTACACACATGCACACACATACATGTCCGCACACACACACACACACACAAACACACACACACAACACATACAGTACATACACATGCACACACACGCACAAACACACACACGCACACACACACACATGCAAGCACACCGGCGCACACATGCACTCGTGCATGCACACACACAGACACACAGACACACAGACACACACACACACACACACACACACACACACACACACACACACACACACATGCCATAATCACTCAGAGTAGAAGAATTATTACAGTGTGCTAAATAGTGTTTAATCAGAGATCAAATTAGAGAGAGAGTGTGTCCGCAGGTCATTACTGGCTCTTATTCTGTGGTGTTTCTGCAAATACTGTGTGTGTGTGTGTGTGTGTGTGTGTGTGTGTGTGTGTGTGTGTGTGTGTGTGTGTGTGTGTGTGTGTGTGTGTGTGTGTGTGTGTGTGTGTGTGTGTGTGTGTGTGTGAGAGATTGTCTGTCTGTGTGTGTGTGTGCAAACAGCTGAGACGTACAGCAGCATGTCCAAGTGAAGTGTGTTCCAGAAGTGAGTCCTCTGGCAGCAGCTGGGGCTCAGACTCCCTTCAGCATCAGGACAACTTAGCAGGGGGCGCCATCTAGTGGCCACAGCATAGACTGTATATGTGGTCTATGGGACACATTTATGATCACTGTTCATTATCGGGAGAATACGTACCGACAGGGCGATCCGGACCCCGACGCGAAGCAGAGAAAGACAATTAACACAATTTGTTTTTAGCAATGACTTGGCTACCGTTTCGTGGCTTCCGCTGACAAAAGAAATCGTTTTCCACATAGATGGAACTTGACAGTTTTCCGGTGTTGCGTGGCAACGTCTTATTAGCTGACTTTC
This sequence comes from Sardina pilchardus, assembly GCF_963854185.1. Classification (NCBI taxonomy): domain Eukaryota; kingdom Metazoa; phylum Chordata; class Actinopteri; order Clupeiformes; family Clupeidae; genus Sardina; species Sardina pilchardus. The sequence continues at coordinate 702,566 of NC_085007.1, forward strand.
CCTTTCATTGAAATTCTATTGCAATAAGCGAACGGATTTGTTGCGGAGTGATATGAAAGACCTGAATTAGAAGCACAAACTCTGTTGCCATTGACGGCGGTCATTATTTTTATCAGAGGTCCTCTAGTCAAAAATAATGACCGATAGAACTTTGAGAAATCCTATTCAAGTCAATGGAGCATTCTACAGTACTTGCATTGTGAAGAGCCGTATAATAAATACGTATAATGGTGTTCTGAGGAACATTCTCAATAATCACATATTACTAAACATGAACTCATGTTTAATCTAGTTCACATACTGTACATTTAATCGGGACGATGCTTATCACACTACAAACTTTACCATCAGCTCAGTCAATTCAGTCCTAAATTAAATACTTTAGGAGGTACGGGAAAAAGCGTGACGAGCAGCAGTGCTTTAGAATCTTCTATTTGACTGTAATGTTCTGACGTTTCGGCACTAGGCCCTCATCAGAGCGCCGCTTCACAGTCCTAAATGAAATACATTATTTGTTATAGAGGTAAAAGGTGTATGCACATGGCAATGTTTCTGTATAATAGTTGTAGATAAGAAATAATCAGAGGTACCTACTGTATTAAACAATACTGGTGGTTGTTCATGTTCAATCATGTCACTTTAAACTGTTCCACTGGGTGGCGCTAGATATCTTATTTCCTCACTCATCACACCATGTACTAGCACAAACCTCTCACTCAAACTCAAACAGTCCCCAGTGGGCTAGAAAATGAACAGAGGAGGGGAGAGGAGAGAAGAAGAGAGAAAAGGAGAGGAGATAAGAGGAGTGGAGAGCAGAAGAGAGGAGTAAAGAGGAGTGAAGAGGAGGAGAAGAGAAGAAGAGAGAAGGAGTGGAGATGAGAGGAGAGAAGAGAAGAGAGGAGGAGAGGAGAGAAGGAGTGGAGATAGGAGAGGAGAGGAGAGGAGAGGAGAGAAGGAGCGGAGATGAGAGGAGAGGAGAGGAGAGGAGAGGAGAGGAGAGGAGAGAAGAGAGGAGTGGAGATGAGAGGAGAAGAGGGGAGGGATTAGGCCTAATGGATCAGGGATGCTAGGACTGGACTAGCCTCCTGTTCTGATTCGGGTCCTTAAATGGCGTTCTGCTGTTGGGGGAAGGAATGCTCTCCACCCCCCTCCCTCCCGGCCCCTCGTGTTAGTCTTGGCACAGGGGCGCAGAGTTTTACTACCTCTTGGCATGGCCATCCCTCTCTCTTTCTCTTTCTCTCCCTCCATCCCTCTCTCTCTCTGTCTCTCTGCAGCTGTCTGTTTCCAGTATTTTAACACTGTCTCCGTGCTAGTAAATCCTCACATTTCCCTGTCACTCACTAGAGAAATGGGCCAACTCCTCCTCACATTCCCCTCTCTCTTTCTGTCTTTGGCTCTCTCTCTCTCTGTGTGTGTGTGTGTGTGTGTGTGTGTGTGTGTGTGTGTGTGTGTGTGTGTGTGTGTGTGTGTGTGTGTGTGTGTGAATACACCTTCTGATGCCTCTATCTGTTTGCATCAGCTACTGCTAATTCATAGGATAGTCCCATGAGGCTGGTTTCCATTACGAGTGTACGGGGTAAAAGCGAGGAGGCGGGAACTTGTCCAGGATCCTGCTATCAGCTGGGCCTCTCCGTGAGTGCATTGGAGTGCAGAATCAGAGGGCCGTTTGAACTAGCCTGCGTCTGGACGTTTGCTACAGGACATTGCTATACGATTGCGGCACTAAATGCATAGGCATAGGATACCTTCAAATGGGGTGAACTGAAGTCAGTAGAGACCATTGCACTGCCTTTGAACAGCTGTTGCCTATCAAATCAAATGTTGCATTATAGGTTTCATTATTAGCTATACTTGATAAATCAATATAGCCTACCATCGAAAATGTAACCAGTTCTAAAGTCTGTTTTAGCAGAAATGTGTTAATTCAGCCTTAGCAACGAATATGGGGAGTATATGGCCTGGTGTGTTTGTTATGAACACGTCACATCTCCAGCCTGATCCAGGTGTCTTCCTGCAGCATGCCAGAGCTGAACGATGTTTACAGGGTTGCGGTGCCGTCCGAGTCTCTACACTATGGACGTATAGGATATTTACATTTCATGATATCCAGACTAGCCTCCTCATCACGATGAGATGTCACTTTAGCTACTGTAACATGGTTGTGGTGATCCACTCACACATAATTTACATCTTTGTTCTTTGAGTTCTTTGAGGGTGTTGAAAGGTGCGCCGTTCGGCCCCATAGAATGCTGCGTTACCTGCTGCGTCGTTTGTGTAAAAGACAGGCGAACAAACATCCCGTTTTTTGGGAAAATCAAGTTGCAGGTGCGGTAATGGAAACGAGCCTATAGAGTATCTCGAGAGTGTGTGTGTGTGTGTGTGTGTGTGTGTGTGTGTGTGTGTGTGTGTGTGTGTGTGTGTGTGTGTGTGTGTGTGTGTGTGTGTGTATGTATGTGTGTGTGTGTGTAAAAAGAATAATGAGAGTCAATGTGTGCTGTGTCCTCTAGTAAACCCCAGTGATATGATTCACCCCCACCCCATCCCACCTCACCTCCTCCTTGTCAACCCACCCCACCCCACCCACACCACTCCACCCCACCCCACCTCACCTCCTCTAGTAGACCCCGGTGATGTGATGTGATCCACCTCATCCATCTCATCTCACTCCAGCCTCACGTGGCTGAGCTCAGTGTTGTGATTTGGAGTCCACTTTCATAATATTGATGTTTTTGGGTTTTTGGACCGGGACCAGTAGAACCTGAGGCCTGCTCTCACTGGGCACAACAGCGCCTCCTACCGGGTGTAGTTGATAGTACAGCCACAGGTATCTTGGCTGAGACAGCTGGGGCAGACTGGGAGGAACCTATGTGTGTGTGTGGTTGTCTGTGTGTGTGTGTGTGTGTGTGTGTGTGTGTGCGTGTGCATATGTGTGTGTGTGTGTGTGTGTGTGTTGTGTGTGTGTGTGTGTGTGTGTGTGGGCTTGCGCCTGACTCCATGGTGTGCTTGTGTGTGTGTGTGTGTGTGTGTGTGTGTGTGTGCTTGCGCCTGACTCCTTGGTGGTGTTTAGGAAACGGAGGAGCTATTTGTGCGGTTCACATGCAGAGGTCGAGGTTGTGCAGGCTAATAACTGCACTTTTAAAACAAATGTGTTATAAACAACACAGGTTGTGTTGTCCCTATCCGGACACAAAGATGTGTTGTTTTCAGCACATTGTGGTTGTGTGTGACTGTCTTAAACAGTGTCAAACACAGATGGGAAAAGGGGAATGCATAAACACACACAGAGACACACACAAACAAACACTCAGATACAGACACGGACACACACACACACACACACACACACACACACACACACACACACACACACACACACACACACACACACACACACACAGACTCAAAGACAGAGAGAGACCTCAGAGGAGTCATCAAGTGTTCTGTCAAAATAGTGATTGTTGCCGTGGGGATTACCATCAACAATGCAATGCTGGTGACGTACAGGGCTGACATGATGAGACTGTGGTTATATAGGCAGTGTGTGTGTGTGTGTGTGTGTGTGTGTGTGTGTATGTGTGTGTGTGTGTGTGTGTGTGTGTGTGTGTGTGTGTGTGTGTGTGTGTGTGTGTGTGTGATGAGGTTCTTGGTACCTGTCTGGTTCTGTTTCTTTTTCTTTTCTCACTTGTTCTTCTCCTTCTCTCCTCTCATCCTCTCATCCTCTCTCTCTCCTTCTTTTTATGTTTCCTCCTTTTCTCTTCTGTCCTGTGCACTTTCCTCCTCTCCTCTCTTCTCCTCTCCACTTCTCCTCTCCTCTCTTCTCCTCTTCTCTCCTTTCATCTCTTCTCATCTTCTCCTCTCCTCTCGTCTCTTCTCCTCTTCTCTCCTCTTCTCTCTTCTCCTCTCTCCTCTCTTCCTCTCCTCCTCTCCTCCTCTCCTCCTCTCCTCCTCTCCTCCCCTCCTCCCCTCCTCTCCTCCTCTCCTCCTCCTCTCCTCCTCTCCTCCTCTCCTGGTGTCCAGTCCTATCAGAGTGTGTAGTTCTGTTTCTCTCCTCCTCAGCAGATCAAATAGACCGAGACTCTCTGGCCCCGTCCGCCACCTTTTCCAATCCACTCCACTCCTCCCTCCTCTCTCTCTCTTTCTCTCTCTCTTTCTCTCTCTCTCTCTCTCTCTCTCTCTCTCTCTCTCAGGTGCTCTCTCTCTATTACCATTGGAGATATGAGAGCCCCGGGGTCCTTGTCGTTTGCGGGGAGGAGAAGCGAGAAACGAGAAACGAGAAACGCTGCACAGAGGGCACGTGGCCGCCGAGAACTCTGGGAGATATATGACAGACTGACCCCTCCCTGACCCCCCCGGCCCCCCCGGGCCCCCCCTGGGCCCCCACCATTCCGTGCCCGCCAGTCTGTTGGTTGGCCACTTCCGCCCACACTCGTCCGGGACGCGTCGCCTCTCAGATGCACCACATGACCTACGTGGAGACGGACTAACATCCCACGCACACACACACAAACACACACACTACATTCAGACTTACACACACATACACACACACCAGATGCACCACATGACCTACGTGGAGACGGACTAACATCCCACGCACACACACACAAACACACACACTACATTCAGACTTACACACACATACACACACACCAGATGCACCACATGACCTACGTGGAGACGGACTAACATCCCACGCAAACACACACACACACACACACTAAATTCAGACTTACACACACATACACACACACCAGATTCAGACTCACACACACATACACACACACCAGATTCAGTTACACACACACACACACACACACACACACACACACACACACACACACACATCAGATTCAGACACACACACACACACACACACACACACACACACACACACACAAACAGACACAGACACCGCTACACACACACACCCCTTCATTACTGTTTCTGTCTCAACACTAGCGCTGTACTGTAGGTGGTTATGTAGTTCTGTGTGTTTCATGTTTGGAGACACTTGGAGCTCACTGTTACGCTTCCTCTGTGTAAACCTAAAGAGTGTAAGTCCCCATGCAGTAAACGGTCCCCTCCTGAGCAGGTCACACTGTGTGTTCTGAACGGACCGTGTCCACGTGGTCCAGCTCCGACCTCTGGGGAGGAGGAACCGGGCCTGAGGTAGCGCCGCACAGCTACTGGACCGGAGCGGACCAAACAGACCTGGTCATTTGTTGGAGTTTACTTTGTGAATTATAAATATTGGGTTACTGGTACACACGTTCCTGAGTTTCTCTTTTGATAAGTGTGTGTGTGTGTGTGTGTGTGTGTGTGTGTGTGTGTGTGTGTGTGTGTGACTGCATGGATATGCGGTTGTGTGCGTATGAATGTGAGTGTGTTTCAACATTATTGTGTGTGTGTGTGTGTGTGTATGTGTGTGTGTGTGTGCGTGTGTGTGTGTGTCCGTGTGCATGTGCGTGTGTGTGTTTGTGTGCTTGTTTACATGTGTGTTATGTGAACATGTGTGTGTGCATATGTGTGTTTGAGCAGACAAGAATATATCACAGCAAGAGAGAGAGAGAGAGAGAGAGAGAGAGAGAGAGAGAGAGAGCTGAATCCATTGGAGACAGATGAACGAAGAGCTCCATCTGACTTTCCATCACTACCCATCTTATGCAACTCGCCCCCTATGCAAAATCAATCGAGCCTCAAGAGCTGAGATGGCTGAGAATGGCCAGTGATAAATAACCTGTTCCTCCTCGTTACGTTACTCTCAAGCAACTATTTGGTTATGCAACAGTCCTACGGCTTTTACCGCTCACACAACCATGCAGCGCCCGGCGAGGAGGAGCAGCATCCATACTGCCAGGAACAACTCGAGGATGCCAGCGTATATCGACCGCAGCTCGCTCGTGTTCTAAACCTGAGCTCAGCGCCCTGCGGATCACTCTTCTCATCGCCTGAGACCGCCAGCGCAGTTGCACGCAGTAAGATGCCAGGCACCGCTGGGCTTTTTTTTTACGGCCCTGACTGCTGTTTCCATGTTTTGACAGACCAATTGCAGCGTTGAGGTCGGAGATTTGCAGGTCTTGACGCCGTAAAAAGGATCGCACATATTTTACGTCAGCGCGCCTCGTAGAGCTGACACTAGATGACTGGGTAGGAGACGGTCGAATAGGGTCTCGCACAGAACCCGACGGAACACTTAATCTGTGGATGTTCCCCACATTGCTGCTGGTTAGAGGACCTCTCCGCACCTGGGACGTAGCCAAGCCTACACTACACAACGACTAGACTGGTCAAGAAGATTATTTTGTTTCAAATGTTTAAAAGAGAACATTTAAGAAGGTGTGTAGAAACAAGAAAATGCTCTTAGGCCCTAGAAGGTGACTTGAACCCATTGAAGTCGTTCAAATGAGGTTATGTAATGAACAAAATGGTAAAAAAAAACAGATACCATTTCTTTCAGTCCCTTGCAGTGTGAATGTAGCTTTGTGCAGTCAGATGAAGCCTGTTTCATAACTCACACACAGCCTGAAGTGTGTTGTTAATATTGACTTCATGTGGAACAATACAGTGGACAGCCCTGAGTGGGGTCAGTTTAGAAGCTGGATTGGACTTGGCAGGAGGCACTTCCTCTCATTCTCTATGGCTTTGCCCTCCTGCGCAAACACTACTGTACGTCTCCTCAGACAAAATGGGGCAGGGAAGGGGTAGGAGCAGGAGTAGAGGAGTAGGAGCAGGGGTAGGAATAGGGGTGGGGGTAGGAGTAGGGGTAGGAGTAGGGGTAGGAGTAGGGGTAGGAGTAGAATTAGGGGTAGGGACGCAAGAATAGGGGTAGGGGTTGGGGCAGGAGCAGATGTAGGAGCAGGGGTAGGAATAGGGGTGGGGGTAGGAGTAGGGGTAGGAGTAGAATTAGGGGTAGGGACGCAAGAATAGGGGTAGGGGTTGGGGCAGGAGCAGGTGTAGGAGCAGGGGTAGGAATAGGGGTGGGGGTAGGAGTAGGGGTAGGAGTAGAATTAGGGGTAGGGACGCAAGAGTAGGGGTAGGGGCAGGGGTAGGGGTAGGAGCAGAATTAGGGGTAGAGACGCAATAATAGGGGTAGGGGCAGGAGCAGGTGTAGGAGCAGGGGTAGGAATAGGGGGGTAGGAGTAGGGGTAGGAGTAGAATTAGGGGTAGGGACGCAAGAGTAGGGGTAGGGGCAGGGGTAGGGGTAGGAGCAGAATTAGGGGTAGAGACGCAAGAGTAGGGGTAGGGGCAGGAGCAGGGGTAGGAGCAGAATTAGGGGTAGAGACGCAAGAGTAGGGGTAGGGGCAGGAGCAGGGGTAGGAGCAGGGGTAGGAATAGGGGTGGGGGTAGGAGTAGGGGTAGGAGTAGAATTAGGGGTAGGGACGCAAGAGTAGGGGTAGGGGCAGGGGTAGGGGTAGGAGCAGAATTAGGGGTAGAGACGCAAGAGTAGGGGTAGGGGCAGGAGCAGGGGTAGGAGCAGAATTAGGGGTAGAGACGCAAGAGTAGGGGTAGGGGCAGGAGTAGGTGTAGGGGTAGGGGTAGAATTAGGGGCAGGGACGCAAGAGTAGGGGTAGGGGCAGGAGTAGGTGTAGGGGTAGGGGTAGGAGCAGGAGTAGGGACGCAAGAGCAGGGGTAGGAGTAGGGGTAGGTGTAGGGGTAGGAGCAGGAGTAGGGACACAAGAGCAGGGGTAGGGGTTCTGTTGCTGTCTTTGGTTCTGTTGCTCTCTTTGCTTTCCCCATCAATGGCGTCATCCTCCCAATTTAAAACATTCCCCTCACTTTGAACCTAGCGTGGAGACATTTGCCACAGTTTATCTATTGCCACCATCAGAGATATCCATATAAAGTTACAAAATAGCAAGCATGTTATTAACAGAAGGCGTTATAGTTATGAATTTCTGAGTAAATCGGCTAACAGGCCCTTTCTTAACAGTGGCCATAAAGCATAAAGAAGTGACCATAAAGTCCTGGCCACTAGGCAAAACCTTTCCCAGCTTCCTCTTGTACACTGTATCTGATATGACTACTGTGAAGCATCCTCCTTGGCTTCTGTTTAGCCATCCTCTCTCCTAGAATGGTCAAAGCTACAAAGAGGGCCGTAGTAAATCTTTCTGCGGCTTTCGTGGAAAAGGATGAGGTCACGGCTAGAGCCCTATCTCCTCGTTCCTGAATAAGCTGATCTGGACAACATTACTCTGGCCATTTGGTACCCCAGCTGATCTCAGTGTGTGTAAACAAACATCTAAAAATAGAACTGACCTATACAGTGTGTGCACTTTTGGGAAAACAAGTACAAGTGTAGAAAAAAAAACAAGTACAGGACAGGACAGTAGTATGCCATGGGCTAAGTCCACCATCGATATCCGAGTAGCCACACACACGTCTGAACACAGAGTGATGCAACAGGCGTGCGTGAGGTAACTACAAAGCTAACAAACAGACTCTCGCTCTATTCTGCCTGCTTTTCATATGGAGAAGGTTTGCAAACGTGTGTTTTCCATGTTACTGACTATGAAAGGGAGCGTTATTATATGTTTTCCTATAGAATATATACCATTAGTAGCAAGCATACAGTATACGAGGTGTTCAGACGTTCTCCCACATGGGTGATGTCACTGATAGAGCGTGGCTGATCTGCGCTACGCTACGCTACGCTACGCTACGCTACGCTACGCTGGGCTCCGTCTCCATTCTCAGGGTTCTGCGTTCCGAAGGAATGTGCCAGTGGGGCAAGAGGCGTTCTGGAGTGGGCAGCCCAACGATACAAAAGATCAGCGGGTGGGGTCCCAAGTGTGTGTGTGTGTGTGTGTGTGTGTGTGTGTGTGTGTGTGTGTGTGCTAGTGGGGCAAGAGGCGTTCTGGAGTGGGCAGCCCAACGATACAAAAGATCAGCGGGTGGGGTCCCAAGTGTGTGTGTGTGTGTGTGTGTGTGTGTGTGTGTGTGTGTGTGTGTGTGTGTGTGTGTGTGTGTGCCAGTGGGGATCAGCGGGTGGGGTCCCAAGTGGGTCGGCCCGTCTGGACGAGTCCAGTTCTCATCGGGCCGCTGCGCTCTGCTGCGCTCTGCTCGGACGCGGTGTGTAAATATTTGGTGCGCTGTGTAAACAGTGCGGTATGGACAGCCCCCCCTCAGCCCCCCCTCAGCCCCCCCTCAGCCCCCCCTCAGCCCCCCCTCAGCCCCCCCTCAGCCCTCCCTCAGCCCCCCCTCAGCCCCCCCTCAGCCCTCCCTCAGCTCTCCTGCAGTGTGTGTGCATACCTGCCCGCCAATGTCACGGCCTGTTTATGGTCCTCCTGCAGTGGACGCAGTGTTTGGAGTGATTACAGACCCCCCCTCGG
>NC_085007.1:729394-731894 GCF_963854185.1 Sardina pilchardus
CCTGCAAACTATGGTTTAGTCTACCGCAAAACCATGTCCTTTCCGAGATTAGACTAACACGCATTAAATGCGCCCTCTAGTGGGTGATTTGAATTTCCTTGAAGACACAGCAATTGAGATCAAGGTAAAACGCAGCAGCAGGTTAAACCACAGGTGCATATGACACAGCAATGGAGCTTAAGTCGTCACGTGACTTCTTGCGTCACCACCGAGTTTAAAACCGTGTTAAACTCCAAACTAGCGACAGAGCAATTGCCCCGATATGTCTCAAAGCTCCCTCTATATTGTGATGGAGGTTCTGTATTGCCCCTGAGAGGCCTGAGTTGTGACCGAGGTTCTCTTGCCCCTGAGTTGTTGTCCCTGAGTTGTTGCCCCTGAGCTGTTGCCCCTGAGCTGTTGCCCCTGAGTTGTTGCCCCTGAGTTGTGACAGAGGTTCTCTTGCCCCTGAGTTGTTGTCCCTGAGTTGTTGCCCCTAAGCTGTTGCCCCTGGGCAGCCCGGACCGGCCTGTGTTACCACCACTGGCACCAGATCAGCCGCTGATGGGAGGCATGTGGTCCTGAACGGGCCCAAGTCACTGAGCGCTCCTGCAGTTCTGACCCCGTTAGCCGCTGATTGCATCTCCTGCAGCTCTGACCCCGTTAGCCTCTGATTGCATCTCCTGCAGCTCTGACCCCGTTAGCCTCTGATTGCATCTCGTCAAATCCAATTTCACCAGTGCCAGCGCCACGTGCTAAGTATAGAGCACAAGCTCACGAGGGATCCAGACGCACTACGTGCAGATATGACCTGTGTCAGTCCAACAGTGTGGGCCGCTTTATGGCAGATATGACCTGTGTCAGTCCAACAGTGTGGGCCGCTTTATGGCAGATATGACCTGTGTCAGTCCAACAGTGTGGGCCGCTTTATGGCAGATATGACCTGTGTCAGTCCAACAGTGTGGGCCGCTTTATGGCAGATATGACCTGTGTCAGTCCAACAGTGTGGGCCGCTTTATGGCAGATATGACCTGTGTCAGTCCAACAGTGTGGGCCGCTTTATGGCAGATATGACCTGTGTCAGTCCAACAGTGTGGGCCGCTTTATGGCAGATATGACCTGTGTCAGTCCAACAGTGTGGGCCGCTTTATGGCAGAGTTCATTTTGGTGTATGACGCTTGTGCTGTGGTGTTTAGGAAATCAGATCCTCAGGACCAGAACATTCTTCTTTTGTGACACACTAAAATAAAATGTTGTTTCATTGAGAGCAGTGCAACGGCGTGGTGGCTGTTTGGGTCCAACTGGCTCGTTTGAAGTGCAGCCTGCAGCTGGTGTGTGAGTGTGTTTCCACTTAACCAGAGGCATCTGTCTGAAGATACACATCACTGTGGCATTCTCTTGAGACGTCTGTCACCAGATACACAGCACTGTGCCATTCTCTTGAGGTCAGTCACGCACTTGTGTTCATGGCAGATCAATGGCAGTGATGTAAGCTGTGGCGTAGTGCCCTCAGCCTCTCATGATGCCTTGTCATACACACAGGACATGCATGGCTGTGCCATCTATGATGCCAAACCGTAGGCATGGCAACTGTCCCATCAGCACGCCCCATCCTTCCACTGCCATGCTGTTGCCGTCCCATGATGACTTGATTGATTGATGATTGATCTTATTGATTCTGTAGTTTGGTAATGAGCCTTTAATAGAAGATCATAGATATGCAGCCTGGGTATGCCCATGCTGCCTTGGGCACAATTTTATTCGCGCTGCTAGGCAGCCTGGATTCCATGGACCTGATTTTCACCTCAGCGAAGGAACCAATCATAGAACGGTGTTTTGGAGTGACATATTGACGTATTCACGTGTGGTGTGGATTTTCTGGGCCCTCTCCCCTCTCGCTCCAGCCCTGCTCCTGGCGCTGCCATTCCGCATAGTGGGCTACTCGAGCCATACGGCGTGGTGCGCAGCCAGACGGTCACTGTGTGGAAGAAATGAATTATTGCGTATATTGCATTTATTGTGTGTGCTTGCCCTGGTCTGCCAGGGGTGCAACACCAGGGGTGTATTTATAATTGACATGACTACCTATAAGCTACCTACAGATACATTTGATAGACATTCGTATCACCCAATAAACAGCTGTGGGCATTAGTAAACCCCGCCTCAAACACGAGGAGATGAATGTGTGGTTCCCAGACCCCAAATCTCAGTGTTGGAGACTGAACTGAGTTCTGGCATTAGCCAGGCTAATAGATAGAGAGAGAGAGAGAGAGAGATACAGTAGATAGATGGATGCATATGAAATAGTTTAAGGCAATTCAGGGGCCGTGAACTGACTGAATTGGGCAGCACTGTGACCCCGCGACCTCTCTGAGCGTGGACATGTCTCCCTGACCCCGCGACCTCTCTGAGCGTCCCAGACTGCTTAGCAATGTCTCACCTTCTTCAGCACTCTACTGGAGGAATTCTGTTTACTGTGTGTCTGCTCTTGAGCCCTTTTCCTGGTAAAGCATGACCCCGGACA
>NC_085007.1:749394-756894 GCF_963854185.1 Sardina pilchardus
GTGAGGTGGTAATGGCTAGCGACTCTCGCCGCCCTGTTTACACCTTTGAGTGTGTATCATAATGAGCGAAACAACACACCTGGTGGCTTTGTGCAGGTGTGATTCATGAATAAACATGGCGTGTTGTGGTTTCTGCGTGAATGGAGGCCAGTGTGTCTGTGTGTGTGTGTCTGACTGAAGCGGTGCGCTTGATTAAAGCGTGGTGTGTGTGGATGTGACAGGAGGTATGTTGGCCAGCTCTATCTCCCCATTAGCTCCGTGTTAAGGCCTTTGGAGCGTGGCCAGCGCATAGCTTCCCTGCTCAGACTTGCTAGAGTGGACGTGTATTGCAGAACCAATGGTGCACACAGAACACTTGATTTCCACACAAGCCCACTCTTTGTCTCCTCGACATCTTTATTGTTTTCGGGAACATTTAGCACATTTCAAAAGTCACTGAAACCGAAGACAAAAACAGAAACCGTCCTGCTTTCACACCCTCCACCCATCTACACACACACACAATGCCGGGGCTCATCAGCTGATTGATCACACACACACACACACCCAAGGATACAAATATTAGCTGATTTTGCGTGCTTACTGAAGACCATTTTAATTGTTTGACGAATTATTCAACTATCTGTGCATGGAATTGCGTTTTACCAGCTTTTTAAATTTTACGTTTTTTTTTTGTTATTAACTTTGCATGGAGAGTTTACAGACATGTTCTGAAAATATTCCACCCCTTTGCAACATACAAATACAATCATTCTGAAGATTATAGGATCATTATACGAATTCCAGAATGTAAAGACATTTTAAAGATGGAATCAAATGTATGGTTGATTGATACAAAAGCAGATGCAATAGCCCCATGCTCTGTGCTATCTGCTGGAGGCTGTGCTAGCACTAGCCCATGCTCTATGTGCTAACTGCTGTTAGCATGTCTATTCTGCTGGAGGCTGTTTGCATGTCTATTCATCAACTCCGGCTGCACAATGCGCCAGACGACCATCAACACAATGGGCCACACAAGCGCAGATGCAAATGCAGATGTTGTGTGTGTGAGTCAATCAGAGTCCCAGAGCAGCTCTCCTGTGCCCAGTGTGCCATACCTACACCTTCTTAAGTGGCTACTTTAGGATTAATACTGGCCCAGAATCAGCACATCTGCGTCAGCAACAGTGTGTGTGTTTGTGTGTGTGTGTGTATGTGTTTGTGTGTGTCTGCGTCTGAGAGAGAGAAAGGAATGTGTTTGTGAGAGGAAGGGGCATACAATTTTTCATTTTGGTATGTGTGTGTTTGTGTCCGGTGTGTCTGGTGCGTCCGGTGCATCTGGCGTCTAGCGCCCGTCCGTCTCGTGGCCTAAATTGGTGTGTGTGTGTGTGTGTGTGTGTGTGTGTGTGTGTGTGTGTGTGTGTGTGTGTGTGTGTGTGTTGTGGCGGCTGAGCAGCACAACCAGCGGAGAGGAGGAGCGGAGGAGTGGAGGAGAGGAGGAGTGGAGGAGAGGAGGAGCAAGGGCTCTACACAGCCGCAAGCATAAGCCAATGGCCTCTGTTGCTGTGAGCCATGATGCTGCAGTATGCTTTCTCACACTCGGAAATGACTAGGCAAAAACAAGCAAGACACACACACACACACACACACACACACACACACACACACACCGGTCTATATCAGTCGCAAAAGAACCCGCAGGAGGTCAGGCCTTGTGGAGGAAGGAAGTGTATCAGCCAGAGATGAAAGCTCCTAAGATGAGTTGATAGCAGATAGTATGTGTGTGTGTGTGTGTGTGTGTGTGTGTCTGTGTGCTTAGGTGTGTGTGTGTGTGTGTGTGTGTGTGTGTGTATCTGACAGACAAAAAACAAACGGATGAGCAGACGGGCCGCCTAGGGGTCCGGCCTGCAGACAGAAGTATTATGGGATGTAACAGCTGTCTTCCTGACAGACGTCCCCCAGAAGACAGACCTTCTCTCAACACCTGCTACTTCACACACACCAGGTGTGTGTTTGGGCTTCCCCTGCTTCATGCCTAGACGTGCCTTAAGCACACACACACACACACACACACGCAACACAAACACGTGCACACACACACACACACACACACACACACACACACACACACACACACACACACACACACACACACACACACGCAACACAAACACGTGCACACAAACATGTGCACACACACCAGCCTTTATTGCACAGGATCTAAAACAACACGGCAGAAAAAGTTTGAATGAAGGTGAAGTGATAGGGTTCCAGTTCCCTAATAAGAATGTGAGAATCTGGGAATACTAGCAGGCAATCTGGGAATACTAGCAGGAGAGTTGGGAATCTGGGAATACTAGCAGGCAATCTGGGAATACTAGCAGGAGAGTTGGGAATCTGGGAATACTAGGAGGAGAGTTGGGAATCTGGGAATACTAGCAGGAGAGTTGGGAATCTGGGAATACTAGCAGGAGAGTTATCCTGGAGCCCAGCTGTTTGGGCCCAGAGGCGTGGGGTGTCTGGTCAGTAGCAGTGGCCGTAGCTGCCCTGTCATTGCGTCCACAGCAGCCTGCAGCTGCTCCATCAGTGGTTCCCTGTGACCCCAGGGGCAGTAAGGGGCAGGTGAAGTGCTCCTGTGACCCCCAGGGGCAGTAAGGGGCAGGTGAGGGGCAGTAAAAGTGTTCCGCAGACGTTTGTTTGTTTGTTATCATCGTGCTTGTAAAAAAAAGCCTTGTGGCAGGCAAGCAGGCCACAATTTGTGACAGACAGGGAGATTGAGCCAATCCCCTGAGCGATGGTGGCTTGTGATTGGTGGAGAGGCCAGGGCCCGCCCCCAGGGGCCCTCTGCAGTATATAAAGCCCAGAGAGAGGTGCAGGAGGCCAGAGGAATGTGATCGCAGACCACCCTACCCAGGGAGCGCTACCCCTACCATATCACACCGCAGCATAGACACACACACACACACACATCCATGTTTCACACCATGGTGGACTTCTCTGAGAAGTACCTGGAGAGGTAGGAACGTCTGGATTTTGTCTTTTTTTTCTCTTCCTTTTCTGTCATCATGTGTTTCTGTTTCTCAGCCTTGAGAGGTTTGAGTCAGGAGAAGGAAAACGAGGTGAGGGAGAGAGAGGGAGAGAGAGAGGGAGATAGAAAGAGAGAGAAAGAGAGAAAGGGAGAGAAATAGAGAAAGAAAGAGAGTAGTTTCACTCTGGAGATTGTGTTGAACCCATTTAACCTAGTGTTCATTTTGTGCAGGAGTTTTTTCTTTTGACTTTTGGTTCCTATGTGATTTGTGGGTCTTCTGTGTGTGTGTGTGTGTGTGTGTGTGTGTGTGTGTGTTTCAGTCAGTCTCTGATTAATTAGTGTGGGGGGTCTAGAGGTCTTTAACTTTCCCCTGCCTGGTGTGGGTGTGGGTGTTAGTGTGTGTGTGTGTGTGTGTCTGTGTGTGTGTGTGTGTGTGTGTGTTTTGTATCAAAAACAGAGAGGCTACGCATGGTTGAGCTCCAGTGTGGGGTGGTTTATAATGATTTCCACAATGTGTGTGTTTCTATGTCATTTCTGCACATGCTCGTGCTGTTGCTTCATGATGTTGTGAGCATGGAATCAGTGTGTGTGTGTGTGTGTGTGTGTGTGTGTGTGTGTGATCCAAATGACTTTGCCTGGGTGAGAAGGGAAGAAACACATGTATAGGGCGAGAGGGTTAAGGCCGCTGTGTGTGTTGATGCCTCTATGTGGATGGCAGGGGAGGCATCGTGGTAAACACACAGTCAGTGGCAGGCTGGCTGTGCCGCTCGGGCACAAGCTTTGACGCGTAACCAACACAAACATCCCCGACCGCTTCACTGACAAGAACAACAAACACGGGCGACCGGAGCAACGACCTCTCAAGCTTAAACTCCACAACCTAAATAGCACACATGGGCCGTCGCAAGGTGTGATTTGGGAGAAGAGAGGAGAGCCCTTAGAAGGCCATTACCGTTGTTTTTACAATTCTAGAACTGCACAGTTTATGATGTAACAGTGCTCTGTGTTTATGATGTCACAATGGTCGTTGGCCTTGCAGCTGTATGGAATCAACGTGTGCAGCATTGCTGTGGCTGTTCTCAGTAAGATTCGCATGGGAGTTTGTGAAGTGCATGTCTTATTTCGCTGCAAAAAGCTATATTTGCTTGGGATCTTTCTCAGTTCCACTCGTATGACAAGCACAGAGCGCGTCCACAGACTCAGACCTCAGTCCCTCTCCTCGTGCATTCCGGAGCGTCCCAGTTTTCTCCCAGCCCGGAATAGCCTGTGGTTCTATTACAGGCCGTTATATGAACCAGGAGGTGTGGGAATATGTGGGCCGTGTTGAGATAATTATGGAGCAGAAGCCCCCCCTTTGTTTCTCTCTAGGATTGGCATCAGGGAGAGTCTGGTGACTCGTTTGAATGACACGATCAGAGCATCCTAATTTCATAATTTCCCCATGAGGGAACACCCCTGTTCCGCTTGATTAGAGAGGAGTGGTGTGTGTGTGTGTGTGTGAGTGTGTGTGTGGACAGGATAATATGGGGCTGTGTTTGACTGATAATCACTAAGAATGCATGCTGCAGTCAGAGACCAGTGGACATCACAGAGAGAGAGAAGCAGGAAGAGATCAGAAGAGTGGAGAGAGGGAGAGAGGGAGGGAGGGAGGGAGGGAGGGAGGGAGGGAGGGAGGGGGTCAGAATAGAGTTACAGAGTTACATTCTTTTCTATTCTATTATGTTCTATAACATTCTATTATATTCTATCATATTTAAGCAATGAGCCCCGAGAGGCCGTGCTTTATACTGCTATTTAGAACAGCTAAGGGGCGTGTAGTTAGGCATGACGTGAAGCATGGAATTCTGTTCTATTGTATTCTATTCTATTGTATTGTATTCTATTCTATTCTATTCTATTCTATTCTATTCTATTGTATTCTATTCTGTTCTGTTCTATTCTGTTCTATTCTATTCTATTCTATTCTGTTCAATTCTGTTCTATTCTATTCTGTTCTATTCTATTCTATTCTATTCTATTCTATTTTATTTTATTCTATTCTATTCTATTCTATTCTCTGTTGGGTGTGAGCTCACTGCACACTAATGGCATTTACCTCAGCTGTCAGTGATTGGATAAGCTCTCCAGACAGCAGTGGCTGTACAGACCGGATCTGGGCCGGGTGTGAGCCACATGTGGCGTGGGTAACCCAGGATGGCCGTGGGGCTGTTGTTGTGTTGTTGCTGCTTCATGCTCTTGCATGTCAGTTTCAAATCCTTGGCATTCTTTTGAGCTGGGCACGTTTTGCCCGCCATTTGACCAGCACCCGTCCAATCAGCCTCCATCTCCCACATTCACAACGCCACTGCAACATTCAACAGCCCCGTTAGCCGCTCGCACCACTGCTGTATGCCCCCATATCTATCACCCATAGTGCCATAGGTCACCTAGTGAATGAGCCATATCACCTCTACCACCTCCCTCTCTCCCTCTCTCTCTCTCTCTCTCTCTCTGTGCTGTAACATATGAGCTGCTGCGGGCTGTTTTTGCACCGAGAGGAGGACTGTGGGACTGGGCTGCATTTGACGCCACATGGCCAGGGAGCTGACAGTGTTGCACCGCCGTGTGGAATGTGTCCCTTCCTCTCCGTGAGAGAGAGAGAGAGAGAGAGAGAGAGAGAGGGACAGGGGAGCGAGAAAGAGGGAGAGGGGGGGAGGGGGAGAGAGAGGGGTGTTCTGAGAGAGGAGGCATTACGTTGGGGCCATGAGAAATTTTCCAGGGATTTCTGCCGGGGTGTCAAACTCACCCCACATGCTGCCCCAGTGGTGGTGGTGTGTGTGGCGGTGGTGTGTGTGGTGGTGGTGTGTGTGGCGTGTGTGTGTGGCGGTGTGTGTGTGTGTTGTTTGTGGTGGTGTGTGTGGTGGTGGTGGTGTGTGTGGCGGTGTATGTGTGTGGTGTGTGTGGTGGTGTGTGTGGCGGTGTGTGTGGCGGTGTGTGTGTGTGTGTGTGTGTGTGGGGTGGCGGTGTGTGTGTGGTGGTGTGTTTGGTGTGTTTGGTGTGTGTGGTGGTGTGTGTGTGGTGTGTGTGGCGTGTGTGGTGGTGTGTGTGGTGTGTTGGGAGGGTATTCTGGGGTCAGTCCAGGTGCCGCAGCATGTAAGCTAATCACCAGCACCAGTGGCTCACTCGTCACGCTCTCATGTCCAGTTGTCCAGTTTCTGATTGGATGAAGTCGGCTTGATGGATGCACTTGTTGGCAATCCGTAAATCCCCCCCCCCCCCCCCCCCCTCCCCCCCCGGCGTGTGCCTCTGCTGTTGGAATGCAACGGCACGCATCAGGAATGGTGTTTTGTGCCCGTGGGGTTGGAATGGTGTTTTGTGCCCGTGGGGTTGGAATGGTGTTTTGTGCCCGTGGGGTTGGAATGGTGTTGTGTGCCCATGGGGTGGAATGGTGTTTTGTGCCATTGGGTGAAGCTGGTGTTGGACGAGAGACTCAGACTGTTGGCATCAACAGGCCTCAGTGAGGAGCCCCTCACTCAACACATGGAGATTGTTTGTTTATTTATCTATTTGTTTATTGCATTTGTCTTGCTTCCACGAAGAGCTTTCCGTTCAGGGGATGTTTGTCACTCAGCACACTCTGACTGCAGCTGCAGTACACTCAGATGGCCACACGGTGGCAGTAGATAATCATGTATGTTATTATTCCGCCACATCACAGTTCTCCACCCCCCCTCCTTCTCTCTTTCTCTCTCTCTCCATCCTCATGTATGTGATCTCTCCATCAGCAGATCTTTCCACTTAGTGCAGCAGCCTTGAGCTGCAGGGGCCACATGGGAACCAGAGCCAGATGAGAGATGCACACACACACACACACACACACACACACACACACACACACACACACACACACACACACACACACACACCACATGGGAACCAGAGCCAGATGAGAGATGCTTTCACTGGACTGGCAAATACCAGAGCATATAAACCCCCAGCCTCTCGTCACATGCAGACACACACACGCACACACACACACACACACACACACACACACACACACACACACACACACACACACACACACACAGACAGAGGTTAGCATCTACAGAGCAGATTTCCCATAGAGGGCTAAGAATAGCCCAATCAAACACATTCCTGTGTGCCCATGATTGCTCCATGTTGTGGAGTGGAGGTTTTCGCTCTTTTATTTGCAAAGTGACGCCGCAAGAATGCGGAATGCTGAGCGGCAGGAGGAGGGCCCCCCCCCCCCCCCCCCACCCACTAATGAACCGCAATAGCCCCACTGCCTCCCCCACACCCACCCCCTCACCCCCTCACCCCCTCGCTGAAGGCTGAGCAGCTCTGGGAGCACTGGGTCCATTCCCTGGCAAATAAAAGCCTCCATTTTGTTTATTTACAAGTGGAAATGGGTTTTTATGTGCAAGGTGTGAGTGCTGCTTAGACACATAATGGGACTCATTAGGGGCAGATCCACTGTAATCGTTGGGCTG